>NW_017731865.1:466761-499065 GCF_001890085.2 Hipposideros armiger | reverse complement strand
CCGCCGCAACCTTCAATTCCCCTGGCCACGAACATATTTTAAAAGTTTTTCTCCGCGCCGGGCTTACCTTGACTGGGCTGCCATAGTTCAGTTTATGGAGCTCAGGGTCTTCTGTCCATTAGCGCCTTCCACCCGCGGCCCTTCTGCCAGCGCCGCGCTCACCATTGGCCGGGCGGGGACGGTTCCCCAGCGCCACTTCCCGAGGTTGCGGGACTACCTGCTCCTCCAGAGCCCGGGAGTCCTCAGCGCAGCCTCGGGCCCCGACCGTATTGGCTCGCGCTAATCCTGATGGACATCCGGGCACCGGGGCCTCTGCAGGCGAACTACACTCCGGACGCGCGGGGGGACATCGCGTCCGGAGTCTGAGCGAGTGAGATCCCCGCAGGGCGATTTCGGACAAGGGGAACGAAAGGGGCCCACGCTCAAAGCCCCCCCAGCGCCCAGCTTCCTCCAAGCAGCATGAGAATGCGGGCCAGCGTTACAAGGGAAAAAGAAGTCGTCTCTTGGCTGACTTCGAGTAGTCCGAGTTTGCCTGGATACCCCTCCCCCGTCAAGAAAGTTCTGGTGGTACAGTCCGCCTCCTTAAATGGGCACGGCGCTCCGCCGGTCCGACCCGAGGCTGCGCCGCGCGGGCGGGGTCGCCGAGCCGGGTCGCGGGCGCAGCCCAGCTCGGACGTTAGCCGCCGAGCCCCGCCTGCAGGCTCTCGGGCTCGTGCTCTCTTGCCAGGTTTTAACAATGTACAAACACACCGGAACACACGGTACCCGGCCGCTCTGAACTCCACCTCCAATTTGAATATGTGTTGAATTATTGGGCCCCAAGAGGCTGCAATGAATACGGGATAAAACCACAATAGTAAACCACCTTCCCTACTTTTGATCATTCCGATGCTTACAGTCAGGAAATGTTAGCACACTTGTTTTTACTTGTTTGCTTTCAGTTTTGATTTCATTTTACATTGAGACAAATATTTACAAAACGCCGTCCCTTTTGGGAGGCGGGGGAGGCAACATGCAGATTACAGAGGAAACTAGTTTTTGGTTCTTGATGTGATTAAGGGGTTGACAAAATTTTCAAAAATCAGAACGTAAACCAACAACATCGGAAGCAGCATACGACATACAAACGAAATCGCGTCCCACTAAGAAAAGGCATTTACATCTAAACTGTGCCTAAAGCTAAGCAGGAAAAAAAACGTTCGATCGGTAGACTACAGAGGGACGTCACGCTTCAGCTTTCAGGGGCACCAGGAGCACACTGCAGCAGCTGGAAACTCATGAATGAATGCGTGTCCTGTGGGCTCCCCACTCTATCTAGAATCGTGACAATGTTGCCCATCTCACAAAGAGATACTCCAGACTGGATTACTAAAAAGCCAAGGAATACAGACATGTTGACGTCTGGCACAAAAAATACAAAGCTGGGAGAGTGGGGGGTGGAAGGAAGGCCCAATGCATCTCTATCCTGGTTCTCAAAGTGGCATTAGTGGACTCCTGGGAGTGCCCAAGACCTTCTCAGAGGTCAAACTATTTTTAGAATAACACAAAGACATTATTTGTCTTTTTCACTGTGCTGACATTTGCACTTGTGGTGCAAAAGCAATTGTGGGGAAAGTGCTGGCGCCTTAGCACTAATCAAGACAGCGCAGCAAATGGAACTAGTAGTGACTACATTCTTCTTCACCACGCACAATTAGCAATAAGTTTTAAAAAAAATTTCTTTTTTAAAGCCAGTTTCCTTTACAAAAGCCCTTAATGAAGCAAGCAGCCGGAATCACTACATTTATTAAATCTTGACCCTTGAGGACAGGTCATTTTGATGTTCCTTATGACAAAATGGGAACACATGAAGCACTAGGCTGCTGCACACTGCAGTACAATGGGTGTCTAGAAGAAAAGCACTTGTATAATTGAGTTGCAAGCTGCACTAGCTGTTTTTTCATGGACTACCATTTTTACTTGAAAGAACAATTGACAAACTGTGGTGGGGTTATTCTGACTTGGGTATTTGGCAGTCATTTTCTCAAAAATGAACAAAGTGAGTCTGTTTCTTCAAGAAAAACAACTGACAGTATTTATTGCCAGTGATAAAATTTGAGCTTTTAAGCATTTTGGAGAACTTGACAAGTGCCACTGTGAGATTGACAGCTTCCCAAACTTAAAGACTTTTCTGATGAGACAAGGACAGTAATGAATGTGATTTTAGAAGATCTGCATAACTTCGTGACCAATACTTTCTGAATCACCCATGAGTAAAAAAGATCCATTGAAAGTGTAAGATAAACCAATGGATTTTAATGTATCAAAGAAAAAAAACAACAACTCGATAATATGATTTCAGATTCCACATTCCAACTAACCTTTAAGAAACGATGACTTGTGGTGGAGTTTCGGTATAACATCAAAAAAAGCATTAAAATACTCCTCCCTTTTCTGTATGAAGCTGGATCTTCTTCACAGAGTTCAACCAAACCAAAATTGCAACAGATTGAATACAGAAACAGGTATGAGATGCCAGCTGTCTTCTACTAAGCTGGACAGTAAAAACATTTGCATAAATATAAACTAATGCCACTCCTTTTACTAATTTTTTTCTATTTTGGAAATAGTTTTTTGGTGTTTTTTTTTCAAATAAAAATGAATTTGGAGGCACAAAGTTATCCATTTCATTTACTAATGTTTCCCTCACCTCTCCATAATCATCATGGCTTCTCTTATATTAAAAGGTAGATTATTGTATTATAGCTATTCCCACATAACCTCTTAGCACCTAGATCAGTCTTGGCAAAATGTGGTTGAATCACCTGGGGCATGTGTTAAAAATAGACTCCAGAATTGCCGAGTCAACATCCTTATGGGGCCAGGTCCCAGGGATATGCATTTCAACAAATTCTCCAGCTAATACAGTTTACTTCTATGTGAGAACCACTTACTTAGAGCATACATATTTAGAAAATAATGGTAAGAGCTTTCTGGTTCAATATTGGTTTATAATCCCTCAATGATTTTAAGGATCATTGTTGGAAAGCATTTATTTTCAGTTAAGAGCTCTATCAGACAATGAAACACTGTTGCACATGTATATACTTTTGCAATAGTAGTGATAAACCTTTAAGGAAACAAAGTATAAATTCAGGCAAAAGTCTACTCCCAAGAATTTTTTGCTTTCCATTCCCCCCATTTTTTCTCTTGCTGTTCTAAATACCAACTATGATCATTTATGCTTTAAACAAATTGATACCAGACATATTGCTAAACTGAAACAATATTTCATAATAGCATTCACTTAGAAATGTTTCACTTACCACAGGCTAGAAATTAACATCACTAATATTAAAATTATATTGTTCCTCTGCGAACTGTGTCATTTGTCCTGGAATTATTTACATACTATGAATAAGTGAAAGAATACAGCAAATATTTACCCAAAAGGAAATATGGAGTCAACCGCAGATCAGGATTACAACTGAGATCCCCTGGGCTCTTGAGATGGTTTGTAATGTAAATTAGGGAGGGTAATAGGAAACAGAAGTGGGATTACACTCGATTTGTAATAGATCTAAAAATACTAGAGAAAAGTGCAGGAGAAATTCTGTAACTGAATACTGTATGTGGCTGAAGAAGTCCTGAAATACAAACATGAGCGTTATTATTTCCACGTGTTTTGAAAACACCATTGTATCCGACCCACAGACTTGTTCAGCAGTGAAACTAAACAAAAAGACATTCTTAATGCTTTGGTAGCACAGAATTCTTTGGCCTTCTGATAAAATTTGAGGATATAGGCCCACACACACAACATGTGTTATACTTTGAGGTGGCTCGTGATCCTCCTGCAACCCACTTAGCGAGGAACTGAGGCTCTGTAAACTTCAGGTGAAGAATTCCTTAGAGTATGCACAAACTGGACCAGCTAATAGACCCACATTACCTGACAAATAAGGGGTAAGATCACCTGTCAATCTTCACTGCCCCTTTAAAAACTTAGGACTGTATTAGTAATTGCTGTACAATGAAGAATGTCTATCTAATGAAAATAGTAAAAGATGTTACATGATAACAAAACATCTATAAAATAAAATAACAAGCTTCTCTATACAGTGAGAATATGCTAATAATGTCTTCTACATTTCCTGGATTCATTAATCCTACAGTGACCACATATGCTAAAGCCAAAAAAGTAAGGTGCACAATTTAATAAATAGGGCAGAATTTATAAGGTGAGTGGGACAGACTACCTGAAATGGGTTCTTGAACCGCAAGAGTACCTACATTTTTATTAGTTCTTTAAATTAATGAGCTTTATAAATGACTTGCACATATGTAGTGGAAACAATATACATGGCCTATGTAACATATCTTAAGTACAATCGCAAATGTGCACCAGATATTGTTATCCTAAAGTGAAAATAGAATAATCGTTTAAGTGCTCCATCATTTATTTGGCAAAATATGGATAGACATATATTTTAAAATATATATTTACATCCTAAAATATTTTTTTAAAAGCTAGAAGGCAAAAATATTTCTAGCATACCTCAATTTTTTAAAAACAGTAAACAGGTTGCCTTAATCAGAACTATAAACTACCTCATCTAATGATACATTTGTACCATGATGATCATTCAATGATTTTACTCGTAGTAGTATTTTTGGTCTAAAAGATACATAGGTCAAATCTCCTTGCTAGGAATTGCTACTTCATTTCAATGGAATGTTGTTTAATGAGGACACTACAAAAATCACTTCACCAAGAAAAGAGTGCTCAAGGTCACCACTGGAAGATCTCAAATAAATCAGACACAGGAAAAGGGAGGAGAGGCAAAAGAGGGGGAAAAGTTGAGCAGTCTTGAAGCGAAAGACAGCAGGGAAAACAGCATAGTAAGCATTGCTGGAAATGAACTGGCTCCCCCTTCAGCTGTGACCTCAACACAAAGCAGCCCTAAGAAAGTTCTCATCTTCCCCAGGCAATATTCCAATGCTTTACTCCATACCTCTCAGATTCTCTACCATGGTCTTCAAAATGGGGGTACATGGAAATTCTCAAGAAGTATGAGGGCAAAGGATTTAAGTAAATCCTGTTCCAAGTCCTTGATTTCCAAGTGCCCTCTTTCCTAAAACCAGGGTTCAGGCTTTCCTTTCACTTCCCACTTGCATTTCCCTCCTTGAACAAGAAAGCAGGCCTCTCGCCTATCCCACATCAATCTCAAAAGAGTAAGTTGCTACAGAGTGTGACTACCGTTATGGCCCCAAAGGAACAGGTAGTTCTATGTAGGAGGAGAGTCCCTGAGCTCAAATCAGGAAATAGGAATGGTGGCTTCTCATTAAAGACATCCGGGTAACCCCATGCCCTACCTATCTAGCTATATACTAGAATTATGAAACGAGATGGATAGGGCCATCAGAAGTCAGCTTTTCTCTGGAACAATTCGGTTGATAGGTCTGAGAACAAAGACTTGCAGTATTTCAACATTCTGTTGGGGGTACACAAGCAAAATGTTTAAAGATCACTGCCCAACTTCACCTTTTCTTCACAGAATAGATGTCTTTTTCTCTGCTTCTGGTCTACACTTTTCCATATCTACTTCTATTTGTACACTGATAAAACATCCCTCATTACCCTCCCCAATACCCCTGCCCATCTGTACCAATAACATATTCTCAGCCTACAAACAAGCTTAAGTTCCCTCAACCTTTCATCCTCTCTCTCTCTCTCTCTCTCTCTCTCTCTCTCTCTCTCTCTCTCAGTAGACTTTTAACTTTGGAATATTTTTAGATTTACATAAAATGGCGTGTGAAAAGATTTCCCATATACTGCCCCAGCCAATTTCCCCATTTTCACGTCTTATAATACCATTTCTCATTTGTCACACTAAGAAATCAACATAATATATATATATATATATATATATATATATATATTACTATATATATATTACTATGAACTGAAATCCAGACTTTTTATTTTAATTTCCTCAGTTTTTCTATTCATGTCCTCTTTCTGTTCCAAGATCCAAGCCAGGGCCTCACATATTGCTCTGTGTCTATGACAGTTTCTCAGCCTTTCCTTGTTTTTCAGGACCTTGACAGCTGTGAGTTCAGGCCAAGTAGCCTGTAGAATGTCACCCTGTCTGGGTTTGTCTGATGTTTTTCCCTTCAAGAGAGGGAGGGAATTCACTTCATCTGCAGGGTGGTGATATTTATACATACTATTTGGAATTCTTCTGTAAGAAAGATTTCCCTCTTCTCCATTTATTAACTTAGTCAATCATTGATTTAAATCAGCATGGGCTCACAAATATTTATGTTATACTTTAGATTATAATCCAATCGTACACGATTTATTTTGTTGCTCAAGTTGTTCCTGCCTTGGCCATTGGGAGCTCTCTCAGCTTAGCTCCTTGTCCCTTTGATTTGCTCCCATCTTGCCCTTGACTTGGCTCTTGAACACTTCCTTCCTTTCTGATACTACAAGCTGCTCCAGGCTCATCTTCTATTTTCTCTACCCCAGTGCTAGAATCGGCCACTCGCACTTCTCAGGCCCCTCTCCTTAAAAGCTACTTCCTAATCTTCTTCTGCCATCACACCTGAACTTTCTGAACAAAGAGCTGTCTGCTTCCTTTGTGATGCCGGCCAGTGACCACCTTCCTGAAGCTCTTCTGTGAACTTTTAGCATACCACTCTATATGGGGGGCTACTCAATTTACTTTATAATTCTTTCTGCTCACACATCCAGGATTCAATAGAAAACTTCAATTACCTCTTAGTCTACCTGCTGTCTTGAACAAACAATATGATCAGTGACTCTCCAAAAGTGCCACTCCAGCCCAAACCTCTCTCTGCAACTCCTGGCCTGTTCTTTCCAGCTGCCCCCAAACACTTTCCTGGGAATGAAAAGACATTCGGGCAGTTGTCTACAATGGCTCATTCACTTATGAAAGTGAATCACCCCAGAGATGCCAAGAGGCACCTATCATTCAGCCTGCACCACTGCACGGATCCACAAAGGGTGTTTTCTCCATAGAGGAAGGAGAGCAGGTCTTCACCAAAGACAAGACAGGAAAGGACCAGAGTGGAGGAACGTGTTTAGTTGGTTCCATTCTTGGAAAAAAAAAAATCAGAAGGCAAAAGTCAAAGTGAGATTCCCATTAGCAGATCAGGAGGGACTTTTGTAACATAAAACTTAAAATTTTTCTTTTCTTCATAATGTGATTTTTAACTGTAATAATCAGCAATAAACCCCTTGAAATTAGATCTGCCCTCTTAGGTTTTAGACTAGCAAAACCCAGTGAGTACGCACAACAACGGGTACCCAGGGAGAGTGCAGCAGTGATGACATTAAGTAGGAAAGGCAAGTAGATGAGGGAGACATTGTCAGCCTGAGAAATGGCCACAGGCCTGGCAGTGACCCCCAGCAACTCAAACTCAACAGGGCCGGAGTTAATGTGACTGACCTCTAGTCCAACCAACTCTTTCCCCTTGGTCCCCTGGTTAACTACCAGTCACCAGTCATCCAGACTAAAGATCAGACACTCACTCCTTTCCTGGCTCTTTCTCCACATGTAACTACCACCAAAATTCCAGAGATCTCTAGAGATAATAAAAGTGCAGGGGTGCAGAGGGCTTCACTTTAAATTTTTTTGAATTTATACAACTACTCTCTAATTAATTTTTCTACCCCTGGGTTGAATATACTTTCACCCTCCTGTTTTACAGAAATATTTAATGATATGGAAAGATACAATACAGTATAAGGCTTTGAAAAAAAGCTGTTTCAATACAGTGCATTTGGTATGATTCCACTTCATTAAAATTGAATATGCATGTTTAAAAGATTGGCTGAGCCTCTATATCAAAATGCTAGCCATTACCTCCACAACTAAGACTGAAGGACAACAACTTGACTTGGAGCTGACGGGTCCTGGAAAAACCACAATGTTTACCTTCCCCAATTCCCCTATAAAATCTTAAAAAAAAAAAATGCTAGCTGTAGATATTGCTGGATAAAAGGATCAGATGACTTATGTTGGGCATTTAAAATTTTTCTAAATATTATACAATGGATATTGTAGTAATATGATTTTTTTTAGTGTTTTTGTAGTGATACACAAAAAAGAAAGAAAATCACGATTATTGTAAAAAATGAATTACAGTCATGCACTGTTTAACGACGGGGATACACGTTCTGAGAAATGTCTTTAGGCAATTTCATCGTTATGCAAACATCAAAGAATGCACTTACACACACCTACATGGTCTAGCCTATCACACACCTAGGCTATATGATACAGCCTAGTGCTTCTAGGCTACAAGCCTGTACAGCATGTTACTGTAGAATACAAAACAATACAAGATTAAATGAAGCACAAGAGAAAGTGATGCAATCAAGAGACATGGTAAATACAACGAGATGTATGAGCCTGTTGTCATCATGTTTTACAGCAAACTTTTTTTACAAGTAGAAAGAGTAAGCTCAAAAATGATAAAAAGTACAGTAAATACATAAGGCAATAACATACAAGGTCTGACAATTAAGTTTGCAAACTTGTTGCAACAATGTTGCTAACCTTTTTTGATATTAGAGGGATTATTCATTATGAATTTGTACCAACTGGACAGTTAACCAAGTTTACTACTTGCAAGCGCTGAAAAGGCTGCGTGAAAAGTTAGATGAAAACGAACTGAACTTTGCACCAACAATTCATGGCTCTTGCACCACAACAATGTACCAGCTCACGTGGCACTGTCTGTGAGGGAGTTTTTAGCCAGAAAACAAATAACTGTATTGGAACACCCTCCCTACTCAACTGATCTGTCCCCCAATGACTTCTTTACCTGAATATAAAGGAAATATTGAAAGGAAGACCTTTTGATGAGATTCAGGACATTGAGGGAATTACGACAGCTCTGATGGCCATTCCAGAAAGAGAGTTCCAAAATTGCTTTGAAGGGTGGACTAGGTGCTGGCGTCAGTGCATAGCTTCCCAAGGGGAGTACTTCGAAGGTGACCATAGTGATATTCAGCAATGAGGTATGTAGCACTTTTTCTAGGATGAGTTCACCAACTTAATTGTCTGACCTCATATTTGCTATACTTTTATATGACTGGCTGCACAGTAGGTTTGTTTACACCAGGATCACCATAAACATGTGAGTAATGCATTGCACTACCATGTTTTAATTGCTATGTCACTAGATGATAGGAATTTTTCAGCTCCATTATTATCTTATGGGACCACCATGGTTTGCCATTATGCTGCATATGATTGTATAATAAAATCTTAGCTCCAGAAAGAAGACAGAGGTCATCTAATCCATTTCCCCATGCAAGAATGCTTTTTATCTATCTAGACTGGCCTGTTTGCCTAGCTCTGGGGACACCTATTTTATTGGGTTGTCGGAAAAGTCGTGATGCATTTTTTCTGTTTTTTTGTTGCAAAAATGCATGACTTTTCTGACAACCCAATAATTACGAGGCAGCCCCCTCCACTGTTTGCAAGTGATGAGCACTATAAAGTTCTGTACTCCAGAGAGCTAAAATTGGCTTTCCTGTAGCCCTCATCCATTGGCTCTACTCCCGCCTTCATGATTCTAACAGAGCCATCTACAGTAGCTTTCTTATGCTTACTGTTTGGTGATATATCCTGTTCTATTCTTTTCCCTTATACCTATGCATGTTTTTACATTTAAAATGCATTTATTATAAGCAGATTATTGTGTTGGGTAAAAACCCAGTCTGCTGGATCTCTGCCTTGTAATTGAAATGTTTAGTCATTTATTTTAATTATTGATACGGTTGGGTTTAAGTTCTACCAATCTGTTACTTGAATTTCATTTATCCCTTTGGGGTTTTTGATTCCTGAGTTGTTCCTTTCCTGCATTCTTTTGCAAATTTCCAGGCCTACACCCAAACCTACACAATCAGAAACTGTGGGCGGAGCCCAGAGATTAGTTTCGACAAGCCCTCCAGGTGATTCTGTTGTACACTCAAGTTTAGAAACCACTGCTCTAGGACTAACTTAATTTACCAAATTCTATTTAGAGTCAATAGTGTACCAATTCACCGCTGATACTTCCATCTTCTAATACCTTTTCGAAATTAAAAATAATCATAAAATCTTCCATGCTTTCTAGAACCACCTACCATTCTCTTATTTCAGGTTCTTCTTATATCACACTTTTTCCCCCCCAATAACTTAATAAGAATTATTTCTCTTGACAACTCTCTCTCCTCATTTGGTATTTAACACTACTGCCAGAATATAGAATCTGTTATTTCTAAAATATACATCAGATGTTAGTCTCTTACCAAAAACAAGAAACTTGGAGGAAGGAAAGAAGGAAGAAAAGGGAAGGAAGGAAGGGAGGGAGGGATGGAGAGAGGGGGGGAATGCACATTCCCCGTTACCAGCAGGATGAAGACTCTTACAGAGGCACTGAACACCCTCCCCTACTTGGCCCAACTTCAGGAGCCTTCTCCTCCACTATCTCCTCCCCACCCCATCACCACACATGCCCTCCAGCCAGACACTTCTCTCACGTCACCCATCTCTGCACAGAATATTTTCTCTTTGTTAGAATATCATTTCCCCTCTTCTCAAACTGGAGACCCCCTACCATTATTCAAACCCCAACCAATGGCAGCTCTCCTCAGAAGCATTCTCTGATATTTTTTTTTTTACCCTTCACTCTCTACCTACCACCAGCTCCGAGCTCCGTGGTAGGTAGAGAGTGAAGGTAGGACTGGATTAAGGGAATGTTTGCTTGTTTGAACAGGAAGGCAGCCAAAAGATAATGGAGCTAAAAGATAATTACTGATACAAAGACCTGTGAAGAACTCTGCTAGAGTTGCAGCTGGCAAGACTTCCTCCTATATATGAATTCAAGGTAGAGATCTGTCCCCAAACCAGCACCATCTAAGGAGGTCTCGTTATGTAATTAATGGACGCTGACCTGGGTCCACAAATGAAGCAAGTCTAGATCAGTGCACTATTTTCAACATCTCAGAAAGTCCAAAGGAATCCCGTATTTGCCCGTGGAAAGTGTGCAAAGGTCTCTGCATTGGGCCTTTCTGGAGCTGATGCCAACCCAGTGCGGTAACACCAGTGAGCTCACACAGATCAGGAAGTCTAACTGACAACTGCTCGTGGTTTGATTCATTTACAAGTAGGAAAACAAAGCTGTTTAATAGGAGTTTGCTTGGCAGAGGGGCTCTTTCAAAACATGGGGTCCAAAAAAGAAGGTGAAAATAAATAATAATAACAATTATAATAATTAAGAAAAAACACAATAATAATTTAAGACATAAACACACAGACGACATCACTTTGAAGACAGGTACTTCCCCATGGATGTGGACTAGTGAAAACGGTTCAGATCTTTCAGGTTGTGCGGTGGGGTTCCTAACCTCACCTACACAGGAGAATCTCCTGGGGAAATTTAGAAATTCCCAGCACTCCGGCGCACACCAGGCCAATGAATCCCATGCAGCGTGTTTTCAGATGACTCAGTGTGCAGTCAGGTGGGAGAACCTCTGCTTTTGAGCCTAACTGCTCCAGGTGAGAGCCACCAAGCGGCGCCAGCGGCAGCAGCCACCCTCCATGGGCCGCTTGTTAGAAATGCAGAATCTCGGGGTCCATTCTAGAGCTGCCCAAATCAGAGCCGGCATTTTAACAAAATGCCTGCGTGATTCATATGCCCATTAAAGCCTGAGAAGAACTGCAGCATAAAACACAGAGCACTTAAGAATGCCTTAAAATCTCAAGGACAAGTAACCAGTATTCCCCCTGATATTCAGTCTAAAATATTAATCTCTAAACAATGCTTTGGTGCAGTCCTCTACGTGTTAGGGGACTTTTCTATCCCTTCAAGCTACCCTCAAATTTTCCAGAATACACGTAAGAAAAAGGGAAGGATTTAAAAGTTGGAAGAGAGGAGATATTTCCAGCCTTCACAGGGATGTTTTTTCCTTTGTTGGGGGAGAAAAAATATATTACATACAGTAATACAGGCAAGCCACAATGATCAGTAAGTTTCAGCATATAAGTTACACTAACATCTTGTCTCCCCACACATAAAAGAGGTTACGTTAACTATTAACAATTTCTGTGATACCCAGGCCTATCCTAAATGTGCTATTTTTATTCCTAGCAAATATTTGAGTCCAAACATTTCAAAACCTAATTTGGGGTACAAATTTTACATTCCACTAGAGGACTGAGGTGCTCCAAAAAAATCAGGGGAGTTTTATTTGTGGTTTATTTGTTGTGAGCTTTACTTCCTATCTAGGTCACAATGCAGAAAAGATTAAAACGAAATCAAATCAACATTTATTAAGTACCTACTCATGTCTAAAGCCTGGTGCAACCCTACACAAGAGAATTTACTCAGAGAAAAGGCTCCTCTACTTTTTAAATCCTAACTATCTTGAAAATAAAACAAATCTACAGAACAAAAACTTGGTTAATATCCAGTTAAACCTTTTGATGATCAAGGACCTATAAGTTATTGAGCTTATTAAATACTTTCATTTTAAGCATTAGCTTAAGGATTCATTAAATAAAATGACAGCTTTTTTAGTTCACAGGATGTAATACCTAGTTCTCAGAAAGGCGGGGACTTCCCCAGATAATCCAATTAGTAATCACCCATTTTGAGCTAACAGCTTCCAAGGTGACAACTCTTAGCCGACACTCTACACCCAGCTGACAGGCCTGTTAGTGCCCTTAACACCTCAAAGCGGGCGGCCTCGGGCCTTAAAATGCTTAACACCAGAATGGGCCCCTTCATCCCACTTGGAAATTCCCAGAAAGACGACTTTCCCCCAAATTAATCATGTTCCCTCAGGATACAGGCTGGAGTCCTTTGCTAACAAACAGTCTTAGGCACCAAAACCTGGCCTGCAAGGTGCTGGGAAGCACCTTGGGAGTTACTGCCTCTGGTCTGCACGTGGGCACTAGTCAGTTACCGCCTCTGGAGGAACAAGGATTTCCACGCAGAGGGGCTGGTGCTCAGCCAAGTCTGACTCAGTCCAGCCTATTAATTGCTTGTTGGCAAGCCGCTGGCAGACCCCTGACTCAAAGTTCAGAGCTGTTGTGCTGAGAACCTGGTCAGGAGGGGGCAAGTGGCCGGGGAAAAGAGCACAGAGCAGCTTCCTGGGGTCAATTGGCTCCTCTGGCCTGAGCCCTGGAGTTCCCGGTCCCACAGGTGCACGGATTAAATAAAGCCTTATCCACAAGCAACACAGAATAGTACATATAAGATTCCGAGAAGAAAAACAGGAGCGAGTGGCTATTACATAAGGAGCAGAGAGAAAACAGAAAAGACATCGAATCCTCTTCCTTATTTTATAGTTAAGAGATTCAAGTACCAGGATGTTCCAGGTTTAAATGGACTTTAAGATGAAGATTTTTAAAAACAAAAACCATAAACACAATACTATTACCCCATTAAAAACGTTTCCTTTAGTATTACTATAATATTAACTAATTATTTAATATTAATAACATTTTCCTTTAATAGCCTCAAATATCCAGTTAATCTTCAAACGAATTG
The DNA here is from genome assembly GCF_001890085.2 of Hipposideros armiger. Classification (NCBI taxonomy): domain Eukaryota; kingdom Metazoa; phylum Chordata; class Mammalia; order Chiroptera; family Hipposideridae; genus Hipposideros; species Hipposideros armiger. The sequence continues at coordinate 485,511 of NW_017731865.1, read as the reverse complement.
TTGTGCTCAGATCCACACAGGAGCCTTTCACACAGGGTTGATAGGTCTCTTAGGTTTCATAATAATCCATATATTTTTTTGAGATTTGCTGGGAGAAAAAAGATTATTTTCTGTAGAGTTATCTAATTATGGATTTTGCTTATAGCACACAGGAAGTGTTCTTTAACATGTTTCTTAGTCCAGTGTATTTCCTATTAATTGGCTTGATCAGATGTCTGTCCAAACTTTTGGAAAGACTGTTTCATAGGTGGTTTGTCTGCATCCCATTCAATCACATCGTGATGCACAATAGTTATCACTTTTTTAAAAAATATTTTAACATTAAGGAATGGATCAGGTGTTATCAGCCACCTTAACCTATCCCATTAAAAGGCTTCTCACCACCTTCCAACCTAATGATATTATTAGATACTGATAATCATCGCCAATTGATCCACTTCAAGAATGCAAATATCAGAATAATACTCCAGGACCCGCCAATTGGCTCAGCTGGTTAAGAGCTTGCTCAAGAGCATGAGCTCTGAGCAACAGGGCTGCCGGTTCAATTCCCACATGGGCTAGTGACGTTGCGCCCGAGCTGAGCTGCCAATGAGCTGCGAACAGGTGGCAGGATGACTCAGCTGGTGTAACAACAAGATTGCCTGTTCAATGGTGGGCTACACCCACCCGCAAGTAAGACTGAACTTGGCACCTTGAGCTGAGCTGCCGCCCAAATGGCTCAGTGGATAGAGCGTGCGCTCTTAACAACAAGGCTGATGGTTCGACTCCCGCATGAGATGGTGGCTATGCCCACCCGCAACTAAGATTGAACACAGCACCTTGAGCTTAGAGGCCACGAGCTGCTACTGGGCAGCCAGATGGCGACTGGTGCCCTCCACAACAAAGACTGAAGAACAACAACTTGGCTGGTCCCCGTCCCCAATTCCCCAACACTGTTCCCCTCCCCCAATTCCCCAATAAAATTAAAAAAAATATATTCCAATGCGATCACTCTTTCATTTGCTAATTTTTTTCCTATAAATAACTTTTCCTCACTAATAATTTGGTTACTCAGTTTGTTCAGGAAATGCGGGTAAATGCTTGATTCTTTTATTTTCACCTTTTAAAACTATGAGTCTGTTCCCTCCCATTTTCTAAAGGTGACTAAAGGACTTTGTTGTTTTAGTATCATTTTAAATCTGAGTTTAAATATATTGGATGTTTTATTTATATATCTATTTTTTTAGCTGAGTCATCTTGCCATCTGTTGGCAGCTCAGCTCGGGCGGGACTCAAACTGCTGTTGTTCAGAGCTCACACTTTTGAGTGAGCTCTTAGCCAACTGAGCCACTCGGCCGGCCCTATATTGGATGTTTTAATCCACCACAATTTTTATTCTTTGATGCTCCCAGTGGCTGACCTTTGGTTGCTGGGAAACGTTTTAGGTTGTTTCTGGAGTCCTTTTTGCTATCACCCCAATAGTTGTTGATAGTGCTTTGCTTTCTGGTAATAATGAGAAAAATCTAGGCTCGTCTTGTACATTTCCAGATCCCGACCTTTAGAAGCAGTCTTTACTTCAAGAGCCCGGATTCCTTTTGTGGGTAAATGTATGTAAAATTCAACTGTGGGGGCCTGAGAGTGTGCCCTGTTGATGGTCTGACCATTTTTATGCTTTTTATCAAAGGACAGAAGGGGAAATGCAACATTTAAAAAGATAATAGACTTCGTTAATTTCCATTGATATTTTCAATTAAATTTAGGATTACAGTGTTTTGTTTTGTTTTGTTTTGTTTTGTTTTAAATTGTATTGGGGAATTGGGGGAGGGGAACAGCATTGGGGAATCGAGGAAGGGGAACAGACAAGTTGCTGTCCTTTTGTTCTTCTGTCTAGTTGTGAAGGACATCGCTTCACTGGCCCATGTTGGTATTATCATTGCACTCTTCCCAGGTGAGGCAGTCGCTCGCTGGCCATTGGAGGGCTGCTCACGGCAGCTCACACCAGCTGCCAACTGCTCACGCTGGCTGCTGGCCACTCACGGTAGGTTACAGCAACCCACTGCAGCAGGGGCTGCAGCCTATGTGGTCACCAGAGACTCACAGCAGCCTAGCTCCAGGTGGAGCTGTTGTTCACCATCTTAGCTGTAGAGGGTGCAGTGTCACTGGCCCTCATGTAGGATCTGAATAGGGGCCCTGCTGCTCAGAGCTGGTGTCCCAAGCCAGCTCTTAACCAACGCGCCACTCAGCCAACACAGGATTACAGTGTTTTCAAACTCTTTGTTTTTGTTTGTATCTCTTTTCTCTTACACTAAAAATACAAGTACAACAGCAAGTTCCTGACAAGTACAATTATAATACTTATATCATCATTTCACGTTTGCTGAGAACAGTGTAAGGTTTGTCATTAAAACCACTTAAAATACAGATAATCCTCACATTGCAGAGAAATACAGGACCATAAAAAAGGATTGTGCAGGCTGAAACTCTACAAAATAATCTTAATAATCAATGGGGGAAATTACAATTGCTACATGTCCTTTACAAATTTTTTGTCAAAACTCTAAAAGCTTTTAAGTTATAAATCTATAGGTTTATAGAGAAATAACACATATAATTTATAAAACATATATGTAAATATATATATATATATATAAATTATATAGAAATAAAATACAAACATATCAATAACACAGTTATCTCTATGTAGGGAAATGAACAAAATTAGTAAAACTCATATTTACTTAACATGCTGTGATTTCAAACATTAGACACATTGAGAAATAAAGTGTTAATTCCTGTGTTAAAATCTTTCTAAGAGTTCTGTGAACAGTGCTTTCCACCTTCTTATCACATAACTTACAACACCAAGCAAACATCTTTTCTATGGCTTGGCAAACTGTCATAGCCCTTTCTAAGTCTGGATCGACTTTCAACATTTTTATCTTCTGCTCTTTCAGTGCGGTGCAATGTCTCCTAGAGTTCCTTTAATGTGAGTGTTTTTGAGGCACCACTTCCTCGGGTCATCTCCATCCTTTTCATCACAACCGCTCAATGTCCATCTGTTCGCCTTACTTTGTTCCTCCGGCTGCACACTCCTGCAGACGGCTAGTTCTTCTGCAACTTCATTTATGCTCTGTGTGAATTTCACTTCCAGCATTGTTACTTTTTGTTCCTTTCCTGCACTTTCATCTTTGTGGGCCAATTCTCTCTTTCAATGATCCATTTATGGGAAATGTCACCTGGGTTTATCACTGGGAGACAAGGATGCAACATAGATAGCTACGTGCCTTGCCATCTTTGCTAAATGGCCGACTCGATGACCAATCACTGATAGGCTTTAAAGAAGTGATATGATTCATCGCTGATCAGATCATGATGCCATCTGTTATTTATATACTGATGTGTGGAGTAATGAGCTAGCAGCAAAGTTTGTACTTTATGAAATTGCTGTGCTAACTGAAATTTGAACCATTGTGTTGGGGAACTGGTATCCTTTAAACCATAATAACTTAAATTTGTGGGTATTGAAACTATGCAAAGCAAGGATTGACTATAATTCCTTTTGGTAAATATAAACCACCAACTTGAGCAATAATTAAATTTGTTTATTCATTGTTGCTTTCAATTTTTAAGGAATCATCCCCCCCCCACACCGGTTTTGATTTGTTTTATAATAATGTATAACGTTTAGTAGCTCTAAAGTGAGTCATAAGGCAAGGTACATTCAGGAAAGTCTAGCTTCTATTTCTGTCCCCCCATCAGTTTTTGGTTTATCCTCTTATTATTTATTCTTTTAATATAAGCAAATACACATATACTTTCATATTCTTCTTCCCTTACTAAATAAAAGATGTTATAATTAAGCATACTATTCTGCACCTTGCTTTTTAAAATAATGTATCTTAGAGATCACACAATAGAATAAAAGAGTCCTCGTTTCCTTTTATAGCTGTACAATGCTCTATTGTGTTGAAATATCAGATTAAAAAAAAAAAATCAACTCCCTATTGACATTTGGATTATTTCCAGTCTTTTGTGATTACATCTAGTCTGTAATTAATAAACCTGTAGGTAATCTTTCTCTTATTTTTGCAGGGTATCTTGGGGATAAGTTCCTAAAAGTAAGGTGGATGGATCAAAGGGCAAATGAAAATGTAATTAGGCTCCCTACCATCAAATTCCCCTCATAGGGTTACACTATTTTGCACTCCTACCAGCTATGTATGACAGTACAGTACTTTGCCCCCTATGGTCTTATCAACAAAACATATCAAATTTTTACAACCCTGATAGACAGCTTAGTATACTAGTTTTCATTTGTATCTCTCTTACTATGCATCATTGAACATCTTTTCATATTAAAGGAACATTTAAAAAATGTAACTACTTTGATAGGTTTGATATTTTAGAATGACATAGTTATCAGTTTTCAAAAAGTTTTCACAAAGATAAAAGAACTGTGAAGCACACTCCTTAAAAATCTGAGTAATTTAAGTACTCTCCCAACCCACATAGGCTTTATTCATATCAGTTCATCTAATCTACACATATCTGAAGGTTGTCAGTTCACCAGGACCTGGCGTGCTAACAGAGGCAGGACAAAGGGGTGTGGGAACGCCAAGTGTTCAGTGGGGATCCCAGTAGTTTGAAGATCACTGGAGTTGAGAACATCTGAGGCAAACTTTCAATAAGGAGCAGTTCATTGGGCCAAAAGAGAAAGTGTTTCCTGGGTTTTAGAGGTGGTCTAAGTAAAGCGTTAGAAATGGGCCCAACAGAACAAGTCTGTCTTTTCTATTAAGACAAAACAAAACAAAACAAAAACAGTGGGGTAGGCTACAGGTGCCAGAGAAATCTGGTGCGAAAAGCAGAGACAGATACAACCAAAAGTTGGAAACCACAGCTGGAATAAGAACCTGCAGCTAGGTTCCTCTAATGCAGCGGTTCTCAACCTGGGGGTCGCGACCCCTTTGGGGGTCGAACGACCCTTTCATAGGGGTTGCCTAAGACCATCGGAAAACAAAAAGATACTTACATTACGACTCATAACAGTAGCAAAATTACAGTTATAGAGTAGCAACGAAAATAATTTTATGGTTGGGGGTCACCACAACATGAGGAACTGTATGAAGGGGTCGCGGCATTAGGAAGGTTGAAAACCGCTGCTCTAAACAAACATAATGCCACCCACTGATTATGGAGAGCGCCCAGGACGGCATTGTGTCCACGGACACAGATATAGCTCCTCTCTCACACAGGCAGCATCATTTCTACTCGGGATTAAAAGCTGAGACATGAGCTTTTCTTAAGAAACTTTACACCATGCAGTTTACTAGACAGATTCTGTCACGATACGAAAATGCAATGTAACAATGAGAAATAAGCTAGCACCGATGAGACATCACTTAAAAAAATAATTCTGAGATTCTTTGATCAGAGTCATTACACATCTAAACAAAAACCCCAATACAACCAAACCACCTCACAACTTACTTCTCATTAAACCTATCAGCAGCCATTTACCTTCGCCCTCACACCACAGTTACGATTGTGAGAGTCCACACAACCCAGGGCAGAGTCCGTGGCTGACTCATCTTGGTATCCCCCATGGTACCATGTGCAGTAGGCACTCAGTAAATACTTGGTGGATGAAAGAATGAAAACACCCTCCCACAGCAACATGCCCAGACTTTTCCATGGGAGGACCTTTCTCCTGAATTATAAGTTAGGGCAACTCCCTAGCAAACGTTTCAAATAAATTCAACAAACACTTCTCATGCCCAGTGTGGGCCAGAGTTAGGCACTATTCTTGGCACTGGCCCGTAAACATGAGTAACACACAGTCCTCAACACCCTCAGTCTTGTGTGAGAAATATAAATGATAAAATACAATGGGAGAATGCTACCACATAGAAAAAATGATGTGGGAACACAGCTGGAGGAACGGGAATTGTGTAGGGGTGGGGAGAAAGGTAAGGTTGGAGAACCCACGAAATTACAATTCCAGCCCCCTGCTCCCCAACACACATGCTCACACTCACTCTAGGGCGATATTTGAAAGTCAGACGCATGCCCGGGTCATTCTACTGCAAATCACTCATGTTCATGGGTCTGCAACAGGTCCAAGTTTCTCTCCGCGCCATACAATGCCCACACCGCTGCCACCTGCAGTTAGTGGGCACCTGCTATGTGCTGCCCACTGCTCTGAACACTTTGTAAGTATTAACTTATTTAATCCTCAAATTAACATGACGAGGTTGGTACTACTACCATCTCAGCTTTACAGATGAGGAAACTGAGGCACAGAGTTGTGGTTTTTTTTTTTTTATACCTTGTCCCAGGTATTGGGCATGATGCCAGAGGCTGAAATGTGAACCCAGTTCCCGCTCCAGAGCCCCCTCTGACCACCCACTTCCAGCCTCGTTTTCTGTCTCTGGGCTCCTTGCACTATAAAACTTTAGTAATATCCAACTACATATTTTGCCGAGTATAATGCGCACTTTTTTGCCCACATTTGTGAGGAAGAAAATAAGGATGCGCATTATACATGGGTAGTACTCATTCCGTTTCCCTGAAAGTTTGGGGCAAAAACGTGGGGGCACATTATACACAGGAGTGACTTACACACGGCAACATGTGGTACTTCAAATTCTGTGAACACAACTCAAATTGTTTTAAACCTCAGTGCTTCTGCATGGAGAGCCCTTCGGCCACCCCTCACCAAACACTTCTAGTGCATGGTATCAAAAACTTTCTGTGCCCTTCCCACTATCCAAGTGTCCTTTGTCACATCCCTCTGTCACTGAATTTATCGCACTGTATTATAACTATTCATTTGCATTTACATTTCTACACATAGGTCTCCTATACTCACTTACCATATGATAATTAACCTTTACTATGCTTTACTTAAATTACTTGTTTAACTGTCTTTTTTAAAATGTCACCTCCTCAGAGAGGGCAATCCTGATCCTCTTTTTAATTATTTTTTTAATATCTAAAATTGACTTTCCTCCCCTCTCAAGTTACTTGCTTTCTCAGATTAAAGAGTTTTGTTTTCCCTCTCATAGTACTTTTCACAGATCGACTTTTAAAATTTGATTTGTCTCAGGATGGCCGAGTGGTTCAGTTGGTTGGAGCGCAAGCTCTGAACAGAAGGGTCGCCGGTTCAATTCCCACATGGGCCAGTGAGCTGCTGCTGAGCTGAACTGCCAATGAGCACATGCTCTCAACAACAAGGTTGCCAGTTCTACTCCCGCATAGGATGGCGGGCTGCGCCCCCCCCCCCCCCTCTTCCCCCGCCCTGCAACTATTGGGTTGTCGGAAGTCATGACGCATGTTTGCAACAGATGGCACTGGTTCATTTTTGGAAGTACTAGAGTCATTCACATCTATGTTATTGCTATGTCACTTGACAGCTGAAAGTTCTAGCTTCATTCTAAAAAAAAATTGAGCGATTTGGTTGAGTTTCGGAGATTTTACAACAAGTTGAAGATGGATGACCAAACTGTGCATTTTTGCCATATTTTACTGTTTTACTTCCATAAAGAAAAGAACACACGTCAAGTTTGTGAAAAGTTGCATAAAGTTTACGGTGACAATGCTCTACAAGAACGTCAGTGCCAACGATGGTTCACGAAATTCCATGCTGGTGATTTTGATCTCAACGACGCTCCTCGGTCAGGGAGGCCGAGGTTGATGACGACAAAATAAAGCCATTGATCGAGTCAAACACACATTACATGACACAAGAGATTGCAGAAACATTGAACATCCATCATTCAAGAGTTCACGACCACCTGAAAAAGCTGGGATACGTAAGCAAGCTCGATATTTGGGTTCCGCATGAACTCAAAGAAGTTCATTTGACAGTGCGTATAAACATCTGCAATATACTCATTAAATGTGAGAAAAACGATCCTTTTTTGAAGTGACTGATAGCTGGTAATGAGAAGTGGATTGTTTACAACAATGTGGTGCGCAAATAGTCTTGGTCCCGAAGTGATGATTCGCCTCAAACGACATAGAAAACAGACATTCATCAGAGGAAGGGTATGCTCTCAGTGTGGTGGGATTTTAAAGGTGTCGTGTTTTTCAAGCTCCTACGAAGGAACCAAACAATCAATTCTAATGCGTACTGTCAGCAATTGGACAGTTTGAATGAATCCATTATCCAGAAATGTCCAGAGCTTGTTAATTGAGGAGTTGTGTTCCATTGCGAGACCACACACAAGTTTGATCACCCGTCAAAAACTATTGGAGCTTAGATAGGATGTGTTGCCACACCCACCATACTCGCCTGACCTTGTACCATCATACTTCCACTTGTTTCACTCTCTTCAAAACTCCTGGGCCGGCCGAGTGGCGTGTAGGTCAAGAGCTGGCTTGCGATGCCAGCTCTGAGCAGCAGGGTTCGGATCCCACATGGGACCAGTGACACTGCCCTCTACAGCTAAGATGGTGAACAATAGCTCCACCTGGAGCTGGGCTGCCAGTGAGTCACTGGCCACAGCATAGGCTGCAGTCCCTGTCGCAGTGGGCTGCCGTGAGCTATGGTGTGTGGCCGGCAGCCAGCGTGAGTGGCTGGCAGCTGGTGTGAGCTGCCAAGAGCCGCCGTGAGCGGCCATCCAGAGGCTGGTGACCGATCTGCCTCACCTGGGAAGAGCACAATGATAATACCAACATGGGCCAGTGAAGCAACGTCCTCCACAACTAGACTGAAGAACAAAACGATAGCAACTTGTCTGTTCCCCTCTCCCAATTCCCCAATAAAAATCTTAAAAAAAAACCTCCTTGCTTGGTAGAACGTTCCATTCAGATGAGGCTGTAAATCAGCACCTTGTTCGTTTTTTTGCAAATAAAGACAGGTCCTTCTATGAATGAGGAATTATGAAGTTCACTGAAAGATGACAAAAGGTTATCGAACAGAGCGGGCAATATATCATTGATTAATCTTTGTTCTTTATATAAATAAATGACCTTGGAAAAACATAGACAAAATACATCATGACTTTTCTGACAACCCAATAGATTGAAAGTGGCGACTGGGCTTGGAGCTGAGCTTGCACCATCCAAAACTAAGGTTGAAAGATAACTTGACTTGGAACTGATGGGTTCTGGAAAAACACAATGTTCCCCTTCCCTAATTACCCAACACTGTTCCCCTTCCGAATTCCCCAATAAAAAATCTTTAAAAATTTTTTTGATTTGCCTCCCCCACTAGAACATATGCTTCATGGGGGCGGGAAGCATTAACCGTCTGTTTTGTCAGCATATTTTCAACGCGTAAACCTAGTACATAGGGATATTAATAAATATTTGTATACCTGCCTCTTTATCCTATTAGCTCCTTGAAAAAACAGGCTGTCTTAATGCATTTTATATCCCCAACACACAATGCATGGGAAGACCTCTATAAATGTCTGCTGAACTGAAACCAAATGAAGGTTAAGGTGGGATAAATAGGATTTCCCCAGGAAAACAAAGTTGTGTTGGAAGACGATACCAGGCACAAGGCCAGTATGGTGAGAAACACAGAGGCGCAGGAAGACATGGCTTTGCTGGGGGGCGGCGGGGGGCGGGGGAGTGAAAACTTGTGTTGCACCACAGGGTGCCCAAGAGAAAAGTAAGGAATGCTCTAAAGAGGTGAGTGCACACCAGGCTGCAAAAACGCTTGCAGTATTTTTCTTTTGACAGCAGTGATCCGGCAGTTTCTTAAGCAGTTGTGGTTTTAGAAAGATCACTCCAGCAGATAGAGAGGGATGGAGGAGGCAGCGGTTAGCTGGGGGTACAGGGAACTGGAGACTGTTGCGAAAATCCAGGCAGTGTGTCAACAGCATTCACATGACAAACGCAAAAGCAGGAGGGCCAGGAATCAGACACCAGAAAAAAAACGCCCGAATCTCCGAAGCCACAGCCTGACAGCTTCTTCTTTGTATCATGACCCCTGTTTTTTGCTGCTCACCAAAGTTCTTTTCTGAATTTAACTCACATGACCAAAACATTACGTCCCGCTTTTTAAGTGTACGGTAATGCTTTCCTGTGGTTTCACATACTTAGCCTTTAAAATATTTGACACGGATACTGTTAATTAGAAGAAATACCATCCTTTCAAGAAATCACAAGTTAGCAATTCTTGATGGCATTTCCTGTCTAATACTTTCATCTGCACTTAAAATCTTAGGGAAAAAAGCAACTTCATTGTAAATCAAAATGATAATGGGGAAACAGCCACAAGAAGAATATATTTAATATAAATAATGTATTTACACAAACTCAGAAGTTTAAGTAGGACACAATTTTGGTTAGAAAGTTGACTTCTGCCATAGCACTGCTTCAAGCAAGCGGGTTGACCCTAAGGCACCCACAAGAAAGTGAAAAAGAATCAGAATAACCATAGTTGTCACCAGAAAGACCTTAGGCAGGATACACCACTGCCTTCTGTAATCCTGTAACACTGTTGACATGTCCGTTAGTGTGTTTAACACGGTTTCAAAATTCATCTGTGTTTCTATCTCCCTGGTTCAACAGACAGGGACCCTTATCTTGATCCTCTTTGATACATCAGATTTGAATGCACCCCCTGACTTGGTAAATCTTCAGTAAGTACTTACTGAGTGAATACATGAAAACTCTCAACAAGGAGGACTTGCATCATAAAAACATTTTTAGTCATCATTCTGATTCTAGGAAATAAAGCTCAGCAAATACGTCATTTGAATACTTTCTCTTTACCAAATCAATCTGCTTCCAGAAATAAGTAAAATGACACGTTGTTATAACTAGTCTAAATATCTGCATTACAATTTTTGGCCGTACCGTAAGTTGCACACTTCCCTTTCTTCCTACCATAAAAGGTACGGTAATTTAAGAAAAAAATAAATTAAAAAAAATCAAGGACCGGTGGAAGCAGAATCGGGAAACGAGATGTAAAATTCAGCATCAACTACCAAGCAATTGTGCAGATTATTTCTATAGTGCATCCTGCTCTCACCCTGCCCTCTCCAAGAGGCCGCGGCAACCAGGTGTGATGGGCCTGGGACCCGACCTAACTGGTCTCCCCACCTCCAGCCTCTGCCAGTTCCACATTTTGCTGCCAAATTAATCTCCCTACAGTACAGCCTGTGCTCAACAGGTCCCAAATGAAATCATCATTGTCCCCCGCCCTCCAACGCCTCCGTGCGGCAGCACACAACTTCAAGTGGATTGCGACACCAAAGCCAGAAGCCTCAGGGTGTCTCTGAACCCCTCCCACAGCAGCTAGTGTAAATCCTGCAGACTCCCCTTTCCCTGTTTTATTTGGTGCCTTTTCTCCTTTCCAGTCACCCTGTTTTTACTCCCTCTTCTAGGGCTACCAGCCGGAGCCTAGATCAGCTATGACCAACAGAAATATAACGGGGGCTACAAATGTAATTTTAAAATTTCCAGTAGACACATTAAAAAGAAACCAGTGGGACAAGTTTTAACAATGTCTTATTTGAAACTTGTATATCCAAAAAGTATCTTCATTGTTTAATTTGTAACCAACATAAAGTTACTGATGAACAGTAGATAATCTTGATATTGACAGCATGAGACAGAAAATTTGAGATTATTCCTTATCAGGGGCCTACTAAAAGATCATTCTTCGTACTCAGAATGTCACATGGGAAGTCGCTGCATATGATGATCCAAAAATTCCACGCTCAACACAGATGTGGACAACCTAGAAGGGAAACCACCACCAGCTTTTGCTTCTGAAGGCAAATACTGAGTTCTAAAGACGGATTTTTTTTTTCTTCCTCCTCCTACCTACACTACGATGGCCATTTGTGAAGTGCTAAAATTGGATACCAGCATCAAGGACCAGACCCAGCTGAATACCACCCAGCTCTGCTGGGTCCTCTGTCCCCGGATTAGAAAATGCAGATAAGTGTTTGCTGGCCTCCTGTTCATTTTTCTCTTAGTGCATAGACGTGGATTTTGGATCTTTGTAGTAAAAGATTTTCCATTTAAAAAAAATTAAAAAAGGGCCGGTCGGGTGGTTCAGTTGGTTACAGCACAAGCTCTGAGCAACAGGGTCGCTGGTTCGATTCCCACATGGGATGGTGAGCTGCGCCCCCACCCCCCACCCCCTGCAACTAGATTGAAAGCTGCGACTGGACTTGGCGCTGAGCTGTGCCCTCCACAACTAAGACTGAAAGATAACAACTTGACTTGGAGCTGATGGGTCCTGGAAAAACACAATGTTCCCCTTCCCCAATTCCTCAACATTGTTCCCTTCCCCCATTCCCCAATAAAATCTTTAAAAAAATAAAATAAAGCTAATGATGAGATAATTTACATTTTTCTCCAGACCAACTCTGAAATCTGTGTGCACTGTACATTTATAGCACATCTCAATTCAGATCAGCCCCATGTCAAGCGTTTGACAGCACATGTGGTCAGTGGCTATTGTCCTGAACTGCATCGGTTCCGGCTTAGATGGAAGGGCCCCACTGACCACTGCCTCCCTCTTTTTCTCCTCTTAAAAATACTTCAATCCAGCTGTCATAGACCATTTCCTAAACCCATTGCCTTCCACGCCACCCCTCTGGCTGTCCCTTAAGCATGAAATACCTTTTCAGCTCCTCTCCAGATGTTAATACCTATTTCAAGTGCTACCTCATTCGTGCAGCCTTTCCATAGCTCCACTCATAGCCCATCTCTACCTCCTGTGTCCCTCCATGTCACCTTGCAACTCTGTAATGACATTAGTGCTTTTCCCCTGTTGTACCCAACAGAGTATAAACTCTTTAAAGGCATAGTATGTATTGCTGTTTATATTATAGCTCTCAAAGAATGTCACAGCATTTGTGTGCTTTGCACACAGTCAACCCTTGAAAAGTTTCTGCTGGAGTAAACTCTAATTTATCAGCCTTAAAACAGACAAGCGTGCTCTTAACATGAATGCACACCCCAGGTACAGGTGGCTCCAAGGTAGCTACACTACTGCTTAGGACCCGCTGGCAACACAAGAACTGAATGTGTGGATGCCTCCCAACCCTGTCATGGAAAGAGTGACACTCTGACCCAGAACTTTAGAAAACGTCATAGATCAGAAGCAGCACTGCATGGAAGAAGAGGACAGAGGCTCGAACCCCTAGACATTCTCTACAGCATCATGGGCCATGTTCACAATAATCCATCAGAGATCTAACTATGAAAAGTAACAAACTATAATGACATGCTAGAAACTGGAAACTGCCAGATTAAATACCCTTATTTTTAAAACACAGCAAGCACTGAAGTGACAGGAAAATTCACGACCGGACCTGGTCGCTACACTGTAATGTTTGATGTTCGTATGCCACACCTCTCTCTGACTCCTCTATTTGTGAAATGAGAGGGAAGGATAATCCCCACCCATTGCAGGGGCAGTTTCCCCTAAACTGCTTTTGCTCGTGCCCACCACAGTGTAAACTCCACAAAGCTTCCCGAGGGACCCTGTTAAAAGGGTTGATAGTGCCACCCCTCTGATCAAAACCCTCCAATGGCTTTCCACCTCACTCCAACAACTTTCCAAGGGCCAAACAGGCCCTCCATAATATAGCCACTTGCTAGCTCTCTCGGACCTCATCCCAGCCACTCTCCCCCTCATCACTGCTCCAGCCTCACTGGCTGCCATGCTGTTTCTCTAATGCACAAACCACATACTGTCTCAGGGCCTTGGCATAGGCTCTACCTGAAAAGTTCCCCCAACCCCCACCTCCAGTCATCTGTCTGGCTTATCTTCCTCCAGGTCCCTGTTCAAATCTCATCTTACCAGAGAGGCCTTGCCTGATGATTAGACAGAAAATAGCACATCTTTCCCTCATATACCTGACCCTGTGTACCCCCACCAACCTTGCTTTGTCCCTGACATGTTACATGTTTAGTCCTGTCTACCCTCCACTGGAGAGAGGCTCCAGGGAAGCAGAATCTTGCTGGGTTTATTTGCTGCTTTATCCTCACTGCACAGAGCAACAGTGGAAGGCAACAGCAACACAAATGTGTGTTGACTAAATAAGTGAAAATGAGCAACATTTAAATTTTCTTAAGTCAGTAGCAGAAGGAAGGATCATTCCTTCACTTTTTCAAGTATTCTAGGAAATGTTTTCATTTTAATATCTTAAACTTAACTCTTCATGAAAAAAATTACCCATCAGGGTATAAATTTAAAAAATAAAATCCTACCAAGCATCCCAAATAATCCTACTCCCAAGAAAATTAATTTTGCAAAGGTGGATACATGTCCTTCAGACCCATTTTATGCATGTTGTTTAGACAGATATAGCTCTATATTCCTACCCATAAAAATAAGATCAGACCTTTGATTCCATTCTGTGATTTGGACACAGTATCATGCCATGTAGGTACATATAAAAATATCTCATGATTTTCAGTAGCTATCTAATTTTCTATGTTGTAGGTATATCCTAACGCAGAATCTAATCCCCTACTGATAGACTGATTCCCGTGCCTTTCATTCGAAAAGACCAAAAACAAAACAAAACAAAACAAAACAAAACAACACAACTCTCAGGCCCAATAATTCACCTAGTAGCCAAGACTTCATGAACCAGAGCAGACAACGGCGCAGATTAACAAAGGAATAGGGAGGCAGTTCACGCAGAGGGTACCGTGTGAGACCTGAGACCAATGAACACAGTCTCTGCTCCCCACCAAGTGGCCCATTCACTCGTTTCCTCTTCACAATTCAGCAAGCATTTATAAGATTATAGGTGACTCTGGGGCCCACTGTGCCATCTCTCTGCCTCATTCTGTTCGTTTCCCCCTTCGGATACATGGATTACCTCAACCCAGCAGAAGAGTCCCACATATCGGTTCTCCATTACCCACGCATTGTGCAAAAGATCTCCACCAAGGGTGCCCGGGAGACCCTCCTAGGGTCGGCTTGATTTCCTGAGCTGCCCTAGTGATTTATACAGCAGTTTCTCCCCCTCTTCTGTCCCGAGCAGTGATCCCAGAACAGGATGTGGCTCATAAATCTTTTCCCTCGGCTGGCTACCACCCACGGACCAGCTTATTTTTACAAGAGTTGCCATTTCCCATACTCCCCTAGTGTAAGCCCCCGATGGAAGGTCACCCAAGTGTTGTGCCTGAGGTCTTTGCCCAGCACAAGAACCAGACACAGGCAAAATGTCATACTGCTGCCACTATGAGTGCAGAAAATTCTACGTGGGGCTGTGAAGGAATGTTGCCACATTAAACACATCCTAAGTCCAGGGAGAAAACTCAGGCAAATCACTAAGAGGACATAACCATTTCTCTCTTTTTTTTTGGGTGGGGGGGATGGGGATGGTCAGTTTTTATTTGTCCTTGAATACAAAAAACATTAAATAGGGTTTCACAAAATCCAGAAGTGACTTCTGTGGTTAAGGAAAGTTGCTTCAATGATGGAAAGCGCTCCATGAGCAGGCAGCTTTCAGCTGTCAGTCAGCAAGGCTCAGTGACCCCGGAGAGGGACGCCACCCTGGGGAGCTTGTGAAAACCGCAGTTCCTGGATCCCACACTCACACTCTGCATCTTCA
Organism: Hipposideros armiger; assembly: GCF_001890085.2. NCBI lineage: Eukaryota > Metazoa > Chordata > Mammalia > Chiroptera > Hipposideridae > Hipposideros > Hipposideros armiger. The sequence goes on along the minus strand of NW_017731865.1, from coordinate 469,988 downwards.
GGCGCTCCTCAGGTGACCCTAAAGAGCACTGAGATTGTGGGGGGCTGCCCTGAGGCATGCTGCCAAATTAGGTATGCCATAGGTGTGCCTGGTGGGTCCCAAATTCATGTTTAGGATGTTATCCGCAGACTATAGGTATTTACTGCTTTCATTGCATATTATGCAACATCCATCTCGTCATGATTTGTCCAGTCCCAGGTTACTTTCTCAGCTCACCCTCCCTGCCCTCCCACACACACACACACACACACACACACAGGGGAGCGCCCCCGCAGGGCCTCTGTGGGCTCAGCTCCATGTGATGCTGAGGCTGGAGCATGGCATAACCATTTCTTGATAATAGAGGCCAATTATTATTCATCTTTAAATTATTTAACTAATTTATTAACCTCTTGAATATCTGAAGTCCAGGTGCAATGCCAGCCCTTGGAGACACAAGGGTGACAGCGCTTCATCAGCTGTCCAATGACAGGATCTTGGGAGGAAGACAAACATAAAAGCAGTGTAAGCACGTAAGTGTCATAAGAGAAGATTGCATCTTTGACAGGCAGGGGGCCTGTCAAATTCATTACTGCCTGAGTGTGAGAGGGGAAGAAGCACAGAAGAGGTGACTAGGCCAGTAGCTGAACAGCATTCCGAACGCTGAACTACTCCTATGCTCTTTGGTGCCCCCCACCCCCCACCCATAGTACTCTCCAGATTCTTCTTCCACTTCCTTGAAGGTTCCTTCTCAATCACCTTGACCCTACTCAGTTTCCTTCTCCTAGCATTCTCATCTTTGCACTCTTCTAGGGAAATGCTGGGTACAACTGTGACTCAATTACTACTGAATAAATGTGTACCTTGAGCCCAGGTCCAATGAGCTCTGTTCTTGGACAACTAATTGCCCACCTGACATGGCCACTTGCAAGGATTTCCACAGGAATCACAAACCTAAACTCTCCTTCAAAAGAGCTTGTACCACGTTTTGTCTTCCCCCATCTTGGCAGCAGCATCTCCGGGTCACAAAACCAAGTGACTAGGAATTGTTCTTGATCCTTCTCTTTCACACATCCTTTATATCCAACCTACCTGCAAATTACTGCTATTTGTCCAAACTTATCCAGAAGCCATTCAGTTCTTCCCAGCTCTCCCAGGGACTACTTAACAGTCCCCCAACTGGTTTCTCTACTTCCACTTCTGTCCCGCTGTACTCCATTCTCCATTTGACAAATGACCTTCTAAAATCATGTCAACCATTAACCTACTTAAAATTATTTGACGGCTTCCTATTCCCTTAAATACAATTTATATTTATATTTATATTATATAAATTTCTTAGCATGGCCCACCATATCATTTCTCGGCGTGGTGCTCTAGGTTCTAGCCATGCTGAAATTCATTCAGTTCCTCAAAAGAACCCTATTTTTTTCCCCACCCAAATCTTCATAAGTATGTTTCCTTTTCCCTTGAATACAGCTTTCTTCTCCCCATTCTAACACCCAACTTTTTCAATTGATTAACTCTTAAACATACATTTATTTTCTGCCTAGCCACCTCCTCCTCCAATAAGTCTTCCCTAACTATTCCCCAAATCTGCACTTAGGTGCTCTTCCTGCACACTCCTGTAAAGCCCTGGACTTCTCTGATAGCACATACAGGCGAAGGAATGGATGAACCAAACAGAGATGCGAGGGAGGCCCAGTATATGCCAAGGCATGGTATTTGAAAGACAAAAGCCCGTATATGGATTCGTGAGAACTTCTGCACAGCAAGGCACTAGGGTTGGTGGAAGGACAGGAGTTGGGAGATGAGACTTGAAAAAAAGAGTGAGGTTCAGGGGATGGAGGGCTCAAATGTCGCATTAAGGGAATCCAGCTCTAAATTGGCAATGATGGGGAGCCCTGGATGTTTTTAAAGTAGAGGAGCAAAAGGAACATAGAGAAAGCTCCTGGCCTAATGCCAGTTCTCCTGTGGAGGGACAGGCGAGGAGGAACAACAGCGTTAGGATAGAGAGACAATGGCTTATATTCAGAGGGGTTGAGGAATGTGCAGAGGGAAATGGTGGTACTCTGGAAGCAGGTCTGGCTTAGAAACCCAGATGTGGGAGTGACCTGCTGGGGATGGTGACGGCACGATGAGAAACTGTACAGAGAAAATGTGTGGGATAAGGAGGAAGCACATCAGGGATAAAGGTTTGAGGATGATGACATTTATCAAGCAGGAAAAATATAAGCTGCATATGAAAACGGGAGAGTAAAGCACTTAGGAGTGAGGATGTGTGTCCCAGAGAAGGTATCAGGAAGGAGAGATGGAATGTCCACACTGTGTGCCCAATCTACTGTGCAGCACTCTGCACACAGTAGGTGCTGAACGTTTTTGAAGCATCAAATAATCCATGGAGGGGCCGGCCGAGTGGTTTAGTTGGTTAAGAGTTGGCTTAAGAGCGCGAGCTCTGAGCAACAGGGCCACCAGTTCGATTACCACATGGGCCAGTGACGCTGCAGCTGAGCCGAGCTGCCGCTGAGCTGCCAACAGGTGGCAGGATGGCTCAGCTGGTGTTAACAACAAGATTGCCTGTTCGATGGTGGGCTATGCCCACCCGCAACTAAGACTGAATTCAGCACCTTGAGCTGAGCTGCCGCCCGGATGGCTCAGTGGATAGAGTGTGAGCTCTTAACAACAAGGCTGATGGTTTGACTCCCTAATGGGATAATGCTACACCCACCCACAACTAAGACTGAACACAGCACCTTGAGCTTAGAGGCCATGAGCTGCGGATGGAAAGCCAGATGGCAACTGGCACCCTCCACAATGAAGACTAAAGAACAACAACTTGGCTACTCACCTTCCCCAACTCCCCAATAAAAAATCTTTAAAAAATAGGGCTGGCCAAGTGGTGTGTTGGTTAAGAACTGGCTTGGGACGCCAAAGGGCCCCGGTTCAGATCTCACATATGAGGGCCAGTGACACTGCCCTCTACAGCTAAGATGTTGAACAACAGCTCAACCTGAAGCTGGGCTGCCGTGAGTCGCCCGCGACAGCATAGGCTGCAGCCCCTGCTGCAGTGGGTTGCCATGGACTACCGTGTGCAGCCTGCTGCCAGCGTGAGCGGCCAGCAGCAGCAGCGAGTGGCTGTCCAGAAGCCGGTGACTGATCTGCCTCGCCTGGGAAGAGCGCAATGATGGTGCCAACTTGGGCCAGTGAAGCAACGTCCTCCACAACTAGACTGAAGAACAAAACGACAG
>NW_017731865.1:463560-465410 GCF_001890085.2 Hipposideros armiger | reverse complement strand
AAAAAAAAAAAAAAAAAAGTATTAAACCATGATAGGGGAATAAATATAAAGACATAAAGGGAACTCCGAAAGGCACGCTGAGCTGAAAGAGGGTATGTAAGGAAGGAGAAACTGAAGAAGGCTCACTCCCCAAAACCAAAGTTGAGATGTCATTGGTGAGGCTATGATTGCGGCCCATTGGATGGCAGCGAAGCTCACTGGGCCTGGTCCCTCAGGTGGCCTGGAATGTGACAATGTCTGCACTGAGAGAACCAAGGCAAGGTGGTCACTGGGCCCAGGCAAGGGCTGCAAAATTGCCAAGAGACTGCACGCTCTGAGGCACCTAGCTGTGGCAGAGCACCACTGGATGTACGTACACACACACAGTGCATGCTCACACTGACAGACTGTTCAGCACGAGTAAGAAAAAGCAGCAACCGGGCTGGCAGAGTGGCACGTTGGTTAAGAGTTGGCTTGGGACGCCAGCTCTGAGCAGCAGGGCCCCGGTTTGGATCCCACATGAGGGCCAGTGACGCTGCGCCCTCTGTAGCTAAGATGGTGAAAAAAACAGCTCGACCTGGAGCTGGGCTGCTGTGAGTCGCCGGCAACGGCATAGGCTGCAGCGGGGCTGCAGTGGGCTGCCATAGGCTAGTGTGAGTGGCCTGCAACCAGAGTGAGCGGCCAGCAGCCGCCATGAGCAGCCGTCCAATGGGCAGTGACCGACCTGCCTCACCTGGGAAGAGCGCAATGATCACAATACCAACATGGGCCAGGGAAGTGATGTCCTCCACAACTAGACTGAAGAACAAAAAAGGACAGCAACTTGTCTGTTCCCCTTCCCTGATTCCCCAACACTGTTCCCGCCCTCAATTTCCCAATAAAATCTTCCCCAGTAAGATCTTTAAGGGGAAAAAAAAAAGCAGCAACCACAACCAGGAAAAGAATCCCCCTAATTCCTGCAGTGTCCCTACAACACCCTCTACTGACAAAGTTCAACACCATGCTCACTGCAGAGGAGCGATGCTTAAGAGTCCTTTAGAGCAGAGCAGGTACTGAAGGGTGAATTTGGAAAAGAGAGGCATTAGTTGAAATTTGGCACAGAGAAAAAGGCAAAGATGGGAGTACACAAAAAGACAAATGAATTTCTTGGGAGATTGGAGCTTGAAGAGAGGTGTTATTTCAGTGGAACCTTGAAGGATGAGTAAGATTTTGATAGACTCGATGGGTAGGGGGCGGGTGGGATGGCTAGGAAAGTGAGAGAAAATTCATTCCAGGTTGAAAGGACAGTTTTATTATTAAGTCTGGGATCTTGGGCAAACCATTTAACTTCTTTAAGCCTACCTACCTTATAAGATCTTTATGAGGTTAAAATCAACAGCAGACTGTGAATAATGCGTTAAAAAAAAAAGTTTAAAGCATTGGATGAAAACCACTTAATGGTAATGTCTTGGGATACCCATGAGCTGAAATCAGCACTTCCGTTTATCAGCTGAAATGCAAACTCCAGCATAAGCCTCTGTCCAGACTAACCTATCCCCTCCCCCTCCCCAGGTCCCTCTCTTCCCATCCTCTCCCCCAGTTCCTGGTAGACACTTGTGGCATCAAGGCTGTCTACAAGTCTTTCTTTGCTGAATGAATGAGTGAACGTTGGATTCTCATGAGAACAGTGAAGACCCTCCATTGAAAATCAAACAAGCCTGAAGGAAATACATGACTTCTTTTTTTTTTTTTTTCTAAGATTTTTATTGGGGAATTGGGGGATTGGGAACAGCGCTGGGGAATTGGGGGGAGGGGAACAGACAAGTTGCTGTCATTTTGTTCTTCAGTCTAGTTGTGGAGGATGTTGCTTCACTGGCCCAAGTTGGCACCAT
>NW_017731865.1:455557-462074 GCF_001890085.2 Hipposideros armiger | reverse complement strand
CCAACATGGGCCAGTGAAGCAACATCCTCCACAACTAGATTGAAGAACAAAACGACAGCAACTTGTGTGTTCCCCTTCCCCCAACTTCCCAGCACTGTTCCCATCCCCCCAATTCCCCAATAAAAAATCAAAAAAAAAAAGAACTGTCCCCCCCCAAACCCTCCCCTCTCACTTTGTTTGTTGTCTTTGCTCTCCACTCTCTGGCCACAAGCTGAGGAACACATATTTTTAAATCTATTTTTAACAGGATAGACATATTCTCTGCTCTGTTCTGTTTGAAAATCAACACCTCCATTCGTAAATTAAGGACGATTTCATTTCTCAGCCATCAAGCGCTCACTAGAAGAAAGTTAAGTCTCTGCCGGATGTTGCAAGATAACCTAAAAAACGAGAACTGCTACAACCTCTAACCGTTGAGGGCTTGATTTATGGACAGGGCCACCACCTGACATCTGTGCAATGCTCTACAGACTGCAGCATGCTCTCAGAGACAGCACACATCATCTCACCACAGGATGACAACAGCTCTGACGGAGGCACACTGGGGAGATTCTAACTTACATTAGGATGGGCACCACCTCCACCATTCAGTTTTTAAATGTAATTCATCTTTTCCCTGCCATCAACTCATTAGTCACCCCATCCCTCTCCCATCTTTTCTTGTGTGCACCCCAATGTCAAAATATCAGCTTTATTCCTTCTCTAGAAAAGATGCATGTTTCACTAAGTACTAGAGCCATGCTGAAGCAATCTCCCAGGAGCACGCTTTTATCTACTACTTCTTCACTATGTCAGAAGAGGCAATTCAGGTTCTTTGGCCCACGCCTCAGAGTCTTAAAACCACAGCTCGGAATATTTCCCTGCCACCAGCTTCTGCTAAGACAGTGTGGAATGGGGTTAGGGACTTGGGGTCTGATGGCAGAAGGAAAGGAGCTTGAATATCTGCCACCGATGAGTCCATTAACCCTTTCCTTTCCCTTTTTCAGCTGCAAAATTTCATCTTTCCTTTTTTACCTCCCTCACAGGGAGCTGTGAGATGGAAATGCAGCCACACCTATCAAACACTCATTAGCACAAAATCTGGTCACTGGGCTCATTAAATATCAGCCGCTGTTGGCATCTGAACTCACAAAAGCAGTGCGAAACAGCAGTGGCTCCCACATTCTCACCATTCCAGTGTCCAGGGGGAATGGGAGGCCTCCCGTACTCTCTTATCTAGAGTTGAAAACACCTCAGCTGCAGGATGGCTGGCATCTCTCTACCCACCATCCAGGATTGCGCTCCCTTCCAGGGGTGACCTCTGCTCCTTTCTCAAGTCTCACAGCTTGTTTGGAAGATACACTCAGAAAGTGATTACCAAACATTTAGAAAGTCAGTAAACACATTAGAATTCTTGGGTGCCCAGCGCCTTACTAGCTCCACTCGGGTTACAAAAGGGCAGTCTCTGACCAGTTGTTTAAATTCTGGTTAGGGCTTAGACTGACTGGCAACAAAGGAGCCACGTGAAAAAACAGAGAGATAAGCTTAACTGGGAGCTGGGTACACACGGAAGGGAGTTGACCAAGGGTGGACCTCCAGTTTCAGGGGTGAATTTAAAGAGCAATTTCCAAGTCTTGGTTCCATAAAATGCTAGATTATTAGTGTTAATAATAGTGTTTTAACAGTGTCGCTTTCAACATAAACTTGAAATGTTCAAATAGTGTAAACAGTGTTCCTTTCAACATAAAGTGTCCAAATACTATAATTTTGGTTAAAGGTTTTGATCGGATGCAAAGCCCTGTACTATACAAATAAAAGAGATGCTAACTTTAAACTTCAAATGTAAACTTGAAAATAGCCTTTGGACTTCTTGACAAAGTTCAAGAAGTTACTTAAAATGTTGACCTCTCTCTACACCGCGCAGGGGCACAGGAGTTTTTCCTCTTGATGTTGAGTGAGACAGGGAACAGAGGAGGGGGGTCTAATCCCTCAGTCTTCCCAGAGGGACACGTCTCAAAAATTCTGCCCTGTTCCCATTTCTGGCAACAAAAATGTAGCTGAACCTAGCGCACTTCAATTCTCAACCCTTTAAGGGTGCCTGAGGGGCCACCCCAGGCACAGGGCATCTATCCAGTATTGGAGTCTGGACAAACCCGGGGTAACGGTGGCCGCCTCTCGGTAACCTTAACAAAGATCTTCTCCAGTGTGAGCGGTCAGAATTCAAACGAGGAGCAGCCCTACGCTCACCACTAGGAAACCCTGTTTTCTTTTAATTAAAAAAAATTTAGAGGTCATCCCTCAGCTTTGTTTACCAGTAATGAGTCCAGCAGCCCCCATTTATCACCCCTGGAGATTCTTTTACACTTTGATGTGAAAAGAGTCAGGGCCCATTGTGATTTCAACTACTCCAACAGCAGTCCTTTCATTTGCAAACGAAGCCCTGGCCCCCAGTAAGAACCAACTGTCAGAAAAAAATTCATTGCCTTTCCTTCCCGTGATTTATCAGAGACAGGGGGAGAGAGGCTGGCTTTAAGACACTTTTCCAACCAGGGTTCCCAGCACACCCCTTATGCATTCCCGGCCGTTGCTGGTTCTTTCTGCCCAAAATGCCCCTTTCCCAAATCACCACTGCTCGAGAAAGGCGACCTTGTCCCTGGAAGCCATCCTGTCCACAAGGACTGATTCTCCCTCCTTTAAGCTTTCATAGAAAGCACAAGTGGCCAGACATTACCTATTGTTTAGGTGTCTGTCCCTTAGGGCAACTCTCCAGAACAAGGAATACAGACCGGCACCCAGAATTGGCCATAACAGATGCTCAACCATCCCAATAATTAGGTCACAGGGACCTGGATTCCTCCACTTGACCAGTCTCTTACATCAAAAGGAATTAAGGATTAAGGAAGTTGAAAAGGAAAGACGATTTCTTGATTATCTATGAATCCGAGGTGATAATAAAAAAGAGGAAGTTTCCACGGTGAGAGTAGGAAGATTTTTTTCAAGTAAACTCTAAAAATCAGACTATAATACATGTTTAAAAAGTACACAGCTCACACATGCATTTTCACAAAGTGACATACTCTTGTAACCAGCACCCAGATCAAAACACGGAACGACACCAGCACTCTGGACTATTAAACTATTTTTAGCAAAAAGACTTATCTTGAATCTACCAAGCTTTAGCGCAAACTTCTATTCTCAGGAGCTACCTGGGAGCGATCCGCAGGGATCTCAACCTCAACGCTACTGACATTTGGAGCCAGAAAATTCTTTGTGGTGGGGGCCGTCCTGTGCCGTGTAGGGTGTTTGGCAGCATCACTGACCCCCACCCGCTGAATTACCACAACTACAAATCTCTCCAGACATTCTCAAAAGTCCCCCCACTTCTGCAGGGTAAAATTATTCCTGGTTGGGATAGATACACCTACGTATATAAGAACAAATTAAACACAGTAAGAGGGAGCAAACAGACAAATCTACAAAGTAGGCCATCCGTTCAAATCAGCTTCCTCAACCAGTCAACCCCTCCAGTCAAAAAACAGGGTACATGCTCCAGATTAAGAACCAAGAGATAAAACCTAATGCAATGTATGTACTTTGGTTTGCATGAACCAGGATATAAACAACTTTAATAGACATTTTAAAACAACCTGGACAGTTTGGGTATGGGCTAGTTATTAGATGAATCCAAAATGTTAATTTTATTAGGTATGAGATTGGTGTGCAGTTATGTAGGGAAATATCCATATATTTTTTAGAGATGCCCATAAAGTATGCAGAAGTTAAAAAATAGATGTCTGCGATTTGCTTTAAGCCATGCCAGCAAAGGGAAAAAAAAAAAAAAGAATAGATTTTTAAAAGTGTGGCAAATATTGAGAAATGTTAAATCTGGGGAAAGGGTATTTGAAAGTTAATGAAACATTCTCTCTACTTCTGGTAAAGTCTGACTGTTTCTATGATGAAAATTTTTCTTTTAAAGAAAAGAAAAGGAGAGAGTAGGCAAGACTATGATTAAATTTATACTAAATTAGGTTACCATGGCCAAACAGGGTCAATATTAATTAATTCTATATTGCTGCTATAATGCACAAGATTTCCCTTTTTCCTCTCTCTCCCCCTCCCCTCTTGCCCTCCCTCCCTTTAGAGTCTCTTTCCTTAACAGGAAGTCTTGGACCACCTCATGCTTTCAATAGCTTCAATAAGACCTGTTCACTTAACTATATCTATTAACATCTTATTTATGTAAACATATATAATCCAACATCTATTGTTTTAAAAATCAATGTAAAGCAACAAAAATGGTGGCACTCTGCATTGCAGGTTATGAAGAAGGTATCATCTGAGGACAGCATCAGAACTTGTTGGTCAAAAGCAGAAACAAAACTGCACAATGCCTTATGTGTTAAATGTTATTTAGTATAGCAATTAAAAAAATGTCCCCCCCAAAGCCAACTAGTTGCCCAGGATTCCCTGCAGCCTGAATGACAAGCTCAGCTATTAATTTCTCCAGGTCTTTGCTTCCTCTGGTACGGTGAGGCCAATTACCATATAACCCGACCACTTTGAAAGGTTATCAGGAGGGACAGAAAACAAAACTCAGGCTCTGAAATAACGTCCTCCAAGCTTCTGAAAAACTTTGGAAACTGGAACTGAAATTCTCTTTTTCTTAACCCTGTTCCACAGATTCCAAAGGAGGCTGACAGCTACAGCTGCAGAAGACTCATAACTGAAGCCCTCCAAAAAGAAGAAAGAGGTTCTCCTTCAAATCAGAATGGTATAAAATGAGCACCCTACGAAGATGGTGTCATCTTAAACAAGTCAGCTCACAGTCCTTCCGACCTACCACCCTGGACCAAGGTGTCACCTAAAATGACATAATACCAACTGTCTGGGCTAGTATCCATTCTATTTGGGGCACTAAATAAATATTAATTCCTTCTCTTCCAACTCTCAGCATTAGTAGAGAGTTTGGGGGCTGACAGTAAAACGAAAAACCATACACAAACAAATCTGAAACCGACCCATGGGCACACTAATTTGTGAACTTCAAATAATCTAAAGATGACTCTAGACAGAAATCTACAAGAAAGCAATTCCACTCCTAAGTATCTACCCCAAAGAAACCAAAACACATGTGAATGAATAAAAACACATTACTCATAACAGCCAGAAAGCGGATACAAACCAAAAGCCCATCAATTGGAGAATGGTAAACAAAACATTGAAATACCCCTACAATGGAATATTATTTGGTAATAAATAAGAATGAAATATTGATGCATACTACGACATGGGCAANTGAAGAACAAAACGACAGCAACTTGTCTGTTCCCCTTCCCCCAACTCCCCAATAAAAAAATCTTTAAAAAAAAAATTGGAGGTTTTAATGTCTCCTCTCTTTATAAAAGAGAAAAACCTTGCCTTAGTATGATAAGGTCACCTAAGTGGGTGCTGTGGGGGAGGGGTACAAAGAATGGGGCAACGACAAACACTGATGGAGAAGGATGGCCTTGGGGAAGGGAAGGCATGTGCAAATAGCCATGAGCTGAAATCAGCACATCTTACAGGGTCAACCAGCAGACTAGCTGAAGCAAATAACCATTAAGGATTCAAAAATGCCCATTAGCTTCATAATGATAGCAAGTTTCAATATTTCCTTTCTTTGAGCCATAATGGAGCACCTCTCTTCAAGAGACAGGCAATATTACTGCTTGTCTAGCTATGCTACTTTCCTAAGCATAGGCTTAGAATGCCAAATGAAGAAAAAACATTTCCCTATGGACTATACCGTTCCCAGCTCCTCTTCTGTACATGGGTTGGTGAGAGAAAAGGCTTAGCATATATGTGTGTGTAGAACCTGAACACTAACCCAAGCCTCACATTCCGACTAAAACACACAAAAAAGCCACTGTGAGATGACATTGACAAATTAGCCTGAAGAGTGAAATACAGGTGATTTTTAAGCACCATTGGCTATAAGGCTTGCTGTACTTAAAAGCAATTTGTTTTTAGAAGGTCAATGAAGACAAATAGGTAGCAGTAAATCACTGTTGACGCAATTCTGAAGCCTTGTTATATACGGCCCCTAAAATGTAGTTTTGAACAGTTGGGTCAACAGTAATCGCCTCAACAGTTACAGGACTTCACAGAAACACGAAGGTAACCCATTAATAACAGAACAAGAACTTCGGGTTGTTTTTCCAAGACAGGGCAAATAAATTCCCAGCTGAAGCATCCTCCATCCTCCATTTCTCTATAACAGTAACAACTACAACAGCAGCGAACTCAGTCATTCCTTAATCACTGGTTATTTGCAAAGCACAGAGGTGATGCTGAAGGATTCAACAGGCCTCTGATGTCAGCGGAGTTTACAATTAACACAGATGTGTGAAGTAACACTGAAACTGCGGGAAATAAGCCCCAAAGGTTGCATTAGCCTGGGTCTAATTAGGAGAGAGAAACCATACAATAATGAACAGAATTTTAATATCAAAAGTATTAAACCAGAGGGCCGGCCGAGTGGCTCAGTTGGTTAAGAGCT
>NW_017731865.1:443132-448366 GCF_001890085.2 Hipposideros armiger | reverse complement strand
GGGGGGGGGGGGCAGAATTGGCAGTTGCATCTATCCAGGGTGCAATTCTGAAAATGGATTGTAGAGATGGTTGCACACATCAGTAAAATTGCTAACAACGATTAAATTGTATGTGTAAAATGGCACGCAAATTATACCTCAATGAAGTGTTTTTTTGTTTGAAGACTATGCTACTTGTAGACAAGACAATGCTACACAGCACTGTTTTCTTATGCTTTGTGTGTGATTGAGGACAACCCCAAAGCCAATATTAAACATAAAAGAGACCACAGGAAAACTTGTAAGTGTATCCACATGCCCTGCAAATGAACACACTCTTTGTGTTTGGTTTTCAAAGGTCTGTTTCCTCTATCATGCTCCTTCCTATGAGTGCTACTCCTGGGGTAGCTCACAGAGGAATCCCCTCCATCCAGAGTTGCCTCTAAACAAAGACTTTTCCCCTCAAAAGTAGAATTAAGGCAGCCACTGCCTCCCCTGAAACCCACCACCCTATCATCACCAGAGTGGTAGACTTCCATACTTTATTGAAGATTTATGATGCACTAGGCATGGTGATAACCGCTTTACATGCGTTCTTTTCCTTACCCCCATTTTAATGAGGCTTTAAAAGTTGAGCAATTTGCACAAGTCACCAAAGTGTCAGAGATCTGAACACAAATTGTCCGACTCCAGAGTTCCACATGCAAGTTCACTATATCATGCACGGAATAATGAGTCAAGGGGATTTTACTGATGAAATTATTCCACATTTCTAGAGTTTAGTCTAAATTTTCCAAAATTTAACTTTCCCTTCAGGAAATAACTAATCCTGAAAAAGATTTCCTCAGGTCTGGGTTAATAAGTTTAAAATCAAACTCTTCTAAACCCATCAAAATGAGTGACTCCTCTTGAACTGCATATGACAATGACACACTTACCAGTTAGAAACCATTTTTTAAAATAAAGAGAAACAATGAGTTCTGTATACAAAACATTATTGCACTTGTAAATCAGGCCTAAAACAACTTGCTTGGGAACCATAGGAAACCTCTCTGCAACCCAGTTCAGAATTCCAGGTGTGGGTTATTTACAATGCCCAGGTCAATCACAGGTTTAGGAAAACATGGCCTACAGCCATTAATTTCTCTAGTAAGCATCTGGAAGTTAGGCCCCTGATTCACTCACACACAGAGAAATCTGTCCATATAATAGGTGTTAATCAGCTTAACACCTTGTTGCTTCCTCACTAATTGAGGACTCTTCTCAATTAGGAGAGTTACACATTAGTTCAGACTCCCCTGGGAAGGAGAGCTTCCAGGGCCACGGTACAATAATATGATTCAGAGTTCCCCCAAAATTTAATCCCTCAAATCTTCCCAAATACTGAGAAACATATTAGCAGATCTCCTAAAACATTTATAAGAAGTACCCCCACTTACTGGCAGAAAACAAAAAAGTCATGTCCCAAAAAATCTGTTGACATAGGCTGAAACAAAATTTCTTTCATTCTTATGATTTTATCTTAACATGTTTTCCCCTAATCATCAAGTAAAAATTTCCCAGAATGTGTCCCAGCTTTATTTTCTGGCTTCATGTACCTGTGCCCAATTTCATAAAAAATGTAATTTAGCACATACTTTGTAAACATTAATTTTAGTTTTCTGATTCCAAGAAGAAAATGAAAGATTTCAAGCAATAGGTACAGAGGGGAAGAAGGGGACATGTTAGTTAAATGGCAGAAAGGCCTCTTCTCACTTTCAACAAGAAAAAAGAAATTAAAAACTCCAGGAAAAAGAAAAACCACCATTCGAAGATGAAGCAATTTAAAATGTGGCACAAATTTGAACAATTTACTCAGCAAAAGGTAAGAGTTCATTTGTCCTGATCAGTATGAACCTTCTTTTTCAAGTGGTACTTGGGTTGACTGTGAACCCCTAAAGGCGAAATGAAACCCTAACCATTATTTTGCTTCCTTTTCAAAATAATGTAAATAATGCTGATTGGTTTGTCCAAGTTTATTATCAATTTCAAGACAAAGCTTGGAAAGGCAAAGATAATTATAAAATAAAATGTGCCACCAACCTGGATAGTGTAAAACTAAAAGCAGAGTTAATAGTTAGAAGATAGAAGAGAGAAAAGTGGGAGAAAGAGTACGGATAATTATATTATCATACTAGACTATGGGAAGTTGATGTAAAACGAAAATCAAAAATAGGTCCGGCCAAGTGGCACGCTGGTTAAGAGTTGGCTTGGGAGGCCAGCTCTGAGCAGCAGGGCCCCAGTTCAGATCCCACATGAGGGCCAGTAATGCTGCGACCTCTACAGCTAAGATGGTGAACAACAGCTCGACCTGGAGCTGGGCTGCCCGTGAGTCGCAGGCGAAGGTGTAGGCTGCAGTGGAGCTAGCTGCAATGGGCTGCCGTGAGCTACCGTGAGTGGCTGGCAGCCAGTGTGAGCTGCCAAGAGCCGCCATGAGCGGCTGTCCAATGGCCGGCAACTGATCTGCCTCACCCGGGAAGAGCGCAATGATAATACCAACATGGACCAGTGAAGCGACATCCTCCACAACTAGACTGAAGAACAAAAGGACAGCAACTTGTCTGTTCCCCGCCCCCAATTCCCCAATAAAATCTTTTAAAAAAAGGAAAATAAAAAATATTTAATATTGATTATATAATATGTAACTAATACAGTATATTGATAGAGAACAAAATATTATAAAAATATTTGAATGTTTAAAATATTTAAATTTACGAAATAGAAGAAAAATAACAAACATCAAAACTGATCAGAAAACATAAGAGTATAGTATATGATTACCTCTAAGTAAAATTCAAAAGCGAGTAAAACAAATCCATGCTATGAGAAGTCAGAATGGCTGCAGCCTTTCAGGGAGGCAGTGGCTGAAACAAGGCAGGCAGGAGCTCTTGGAGAGCTGGTATTGTCGTCGCTTGATCGGTTACACAAGTGTGTTCACTTTGTGAAAATGCATTGAACTGTGCTAATAATGTCTGCCCTTTTCAGTTTGTTATACTCCCAACGGCAATTTTTTAGAACGAACAAAAAGAAAGGAAAAGAGAAAGAAAATGGAGGAAAATATAAGTGAGCTCAGATTCAATAGTGTCCAATGCTGATAAATCTGGAAATCACAGAATTACGCCTACTATTTATAAGAACTAAAACAAATATTGTCTTTACATATTACCTTCATATTCTGTCCATGCTTATGACTTCTGATAGCCCTGAGCAAAGTAAGGGTTCACACTTAGACTTCTATCTAGTTTGAGGGATTAGAGCTAGCTGCATAGTCAATACACATCTGTTTCCTTTAAAATATGTGCTAGTCCTGGACCAGTGCCACATAAACTTGATGTTCCCTTCTGGACTACTAAAAGATTAAAGCCTATGATGGTTAAGCATTCAAATCGGTGAGCTATGGGTATATATTTAAAATAGAACTCCATTTAGGATCCCCCCCTAGCTTATCACTTGTACTGGGTACTAAATTTAAAAGGAGCATATCAGGGAGAGGAGGAGCTGAAAAGATAAATGTAACAAATAGTAAAAAAAACAGTTCTGTAACTGCTGGAATGTTACTACAAAAGGCAGTCAGTCACCCATCCTAACTTAATTAGCAACAACAGGAAACATGTAAGTAATAAAATACAAAATGTCTTTTTAATCTCGCCACTGATACTACCTTTCACTATTTTAACTGATTCTTCTACTAGGAATTATACTGGGTGCAATGTTAACTGCTAGATACGATGCCAACTACTACAATAGTTACGATGATGAGGTGTGATAAAAAAATACGGTGAATGTTTAAATTAAAAAATGTATTACAGTAAAAGACACATTGCTATTAATCCCCTCAAAATACTCCCCCTTGGTTCAAACACACTTATCCCATCATTCTTGCCACTTTCTGAAGCAGTTCTGGAAATCCTCTTTCATGAATGTCTTTAGTTGCACTGTCATGGCTGCCTCGATGTCCTGAATCATTTTGACTTTAGGGAAGAGCCAGAAATCACACAGTGCCATATCCGGTGAACAAGGTGGATGAGGACACACCGAAATGTTTTCATTTGTCAGAAACTGCCATATACCAAAAGCAATGTGTGACACGGAACATTGTCATGATGGAGGATGATTTATGGCACACTTTAAAACACACCTTCTCTCAACTGTAGCTCACACCTGACTGATCGCACCAAACAAGTTGAAACTTGTCACACACTCTTACTAAGGGTTGATGCACCACTTCCCATACTGAAGATCCCTGCCTTTCCGTTGGATGGCACTCGGCAGCAGCATTCACCATATTGTTTGATCATACCTCATATTTGTGCAAAATTCTACTGCCACAAAAAATCTTACAATTGAAATATAAAATTTCTTCATCCTCTTTAATTTTCACCTATCATCAGATTTAGATTCTTTGGTAGGAAGATCCAATTTTAATAGTCTATGGAATTTAACGCTCCCTAATTGATGAATTCAAAGGGGCCCCAGCCAAAATGCCAAGAATGATTTTTCTAGAAAATAACGAATGACTTCAGAGTACATGTAGAAATGTAATCAGATGTGAATAGCCATAAAAATCCTAAAAATGAAAAGTAATGACCAAAAAAATCTGCCTAAATATTAGGATCAATAAAAATACAGTGAAATAGTATGGCACCATAGCTAACAGAGACAGTCAATGAAACAAGAGTCCAACAATAGACTCAAGAATGGGACAGAATTTAAACACAGCACTCAGATTGGTGGAGAGAAGATAGGTTGTTGAAGATAGGTTGAAGATAATAAATTATGTTGTGTTCAACATAATCTGGCTAGCCTTTTGCTTTAAAAAAAAAATGGCTCCCTAATATCCCCCCGACGCTTTCATCTTCTTATTAATATGGAAATTTACAATACATACTTTACACTAAAATTAATTGCAGATGGGTCAAAATACTATAAAGTCAAAGATCTAAAATGGGCCACAAGAGGGCTCAGCAGCTAACTACATGTGTGAATCCAGCTTTGTGGGAATTGTAGTGAACCAGAAAACATCTGTACTGTCCCAACTATTTTTGTGCGCACCACGTCTGTGGGGCAAGCTGACAAAGCAGATGTCTACAGGAGGAACCAGGTAGGCGTTCCAGTTGACCTGTAGGTGGAGGGAAACCAACATCTCAGGACACTTGAGAAGTGTTG
Source organism: Hipposideros armiger (assembly GCF_001890085.2). Taxonomy (NCBI): domain Eukaryota; kingdom Metazoa; phylum Chordata; class Mammalia; order Chiroptera; family Hipposideridae; genus Hipposideros; species Hipposideros armiger. Next base: position 443,182 of record NW_017731865.1, on the reverse strand, counting down.
GTAATGTATCACTTGGGAAGTTCTGAGTCAGAAAGCTCATGCCTTAGGGG
>NW_017731865.1:436560-441537 GCF_001890085.2 Hipposideros armiger | reverse complement strand
GACTTATGGCAGCCCAGCTCCAGGTTGAGCTGTTGTTTAGCATCTTAGCTGTAGAGGGCAGTGTCACTGGCCCTCATAGGTGGGATCTGAACTGCAGCCCTCTGGCGTCCCAAGCCAGCTCTTAACCAATGCACCACTCAGCCGGCCCTCCCCAATACAAATCTTTAAAAAAAAAAATTCTTTCTGGCTATCATAAATGAGTTATTCTTAATAGTTGCTTCAGAATGTGAATATGCACCACTCTACCAACACTGGTCACATAGTATATGCAAGAAGGCAGTTAATGGAGAGAGAGATGTAAAAGTCAGAAGATGTTAACTATGACAGAATTCCCTCCTTCAAGGTTCTCATGATAAGGTGAATTTCATCATGATATTTGTTTCAATACCTGCTGAATATGTTCATATTTTCCTCAATATGGACCAGTACCTTGAACACCAAATTAGGATGCTGATCTAATATAACATGCACATGTTTAAAAAAATGAGCTGAGACTCAGAGAGTACTAAATTTAAAGAAAATATGTAGCCAGTCTAACAGGTTTGACTTCATGTAGGGAAAACTAAAATTTTCACACATTTTTATGCACCAGAGAGTTCATAAGTTGCAAAAAAATGAAAAGGAGCAAATTTATTCTTTGAAAAATAGGTTATAAAATTAAATATCATATCTTTGAATTATGGATTTCACAGTTACCTGTTGCTGCTGCTGTTGGCTCTTTCAGTAAATGCCATTGCTGCCAGTCAGTGCAAAGTGACAAGTGTATTCATCTGAAAGAGAAAACAGACTGTGAATATCAGCTCATAAGTAATCTCAGGCATGCCTGACCCCTAAAGCTTACTGGAGACAGAATTCAAAACTCTCATTTGAATTCTCTTGAGTTGGTTCTTCACCAACTCCCAAGTCGCAGGAGCAAACTGGCTAGCATGTATCATAGGCCAAACACACTTTTAATTTTGAGGCTGCTACTTGAAGCCATTTCAGCAAGAATAAAAAAGGTGCACAAATTTATCATGAGAAGGAAGAAAGGAAATAACATTTCCCCAGTTTCTATGTGCCAAGCATTGTGTTAAGCCCTTTTCAAAATGACATTTCACGTAAACATTACAATATACTTCCAAGGTAAATACTAATATCCATATACTGATACCCCATTTTACAGATAAGAAAACTAAAACTCAGTTTTAAGTAATTTGCCTGAGATTACAAGATTGTGTCAGCATCCTCACTAGAATTAAAAAAAAAAGGTAAAAGAGTATACAAGAGAAAGAAAATCAACATTGATCTTTACATAAAAATTCAGCACTTAATGAAATTTAAAAAGTGGGTCCCAGTAAGAGTCAATCTTAAGATTTTACTTTCACTCATAAAAAAGTACTTAATCCCAAAATAATTCTTGAGCATTCTCTCATAACATTACTGCTTTTTTTTTTTTAAGTTGTTATCCAACCTGGGCAGATGGCCTTGATACTATCTTGTGTATCTCTAGAAACAACCTCTCTATGGTTTAACACTATCAACAGCTGCTTCCTTTTCCCTTTCTTGTATGTGTTTGTAAATTTATTGCATTTATCCTAACTTGCTTTAAATAGTTTCTATTTTTTTAAACATCCTTAAGGCAAAGAGTATGTTACTAAATTATCTTAGTACAGACTTAACAAACTATTTGATACAAATGGAAACTCTACATTAAATTTGTAACAATTCTAGCTGCTTGCTGTGTTTAAGAGGCTAACGGTTACACTTTGGCTAAGGTTGCAACACTGTATAGAGTCTTTCAGCTCTACTTTGACTCCTTGATAAAGTCTTTAATCTCACCCTGCATGAAATGAAAATTGCTGACTTGATGACTACAGTGTTTCCTATGAGTAGATATCATTTGTCACTCATATCTCCTCCCCACAAAGAATGCAACATGGATGCTGCAAATGTTCTAGTTACACTCACACAAGCAGAGCTCTGGATTTTTCAGGGTCAAAAATGCTTTGGAGTTGGACATTCTTCCAACCAGCTATTATAGTGACCCCTTGGCAAGTTTTCTAAATTCCCCAACTCAAATCCCACCCCACCCCGCTTCCTCTCTCTCACTTTCCCTCTCTACCACACTTTTGTTTCTCTTTCTCCCTCGTTCTCTATCCTTTTTCCCCACTTCCCTTTCTCCCCACCCCCCATAATTTTCTCTCTCTCTCTCCCCTCTAACCCTTTCTGCTGCTCTCTCACTTTCTCTTGATGTGCAGGGCTGGCACACAGTAAGTGATCAGTAAGATAGTAGGCATTCATTTAGGCATTAATCTTCCTAAAGCTATAAAGGCTTCTAAAGAGTCTGTGGTGGTGGTCCCCCATACGACACCTCACCTGCTAGCAGCCCATCAGTGCCCACCCCTAGGGCCAGTAGGTGGAGACAGAGAGGGCAGTGAGGGAGGAGGCAGGTTGGGCTGTTGAGGGATGCCAACCTGAGAGTGGTCCTGAGTTCCCTGTTTGTTCATTTACTCACTGCGCCAACAAATATTTCCTGAGTATCTACTCTAAGCCAGGTACAGAGACTAAGAGAGTGAAGGAAACAGACTCTTGCCATCACTGAGTTTATAAACTACGGGAGGTAAACAAAAGCAAACCATAGTATACAGATATTAAATATTAAAAGGTGCTATAGAGAAAAGCAAAGAGAAAGTATAGAGTGCCAAAGAGGACATGAAGTAGGGTGTTGCAATTTTATCTAGGATGGTCAAAGAATATAATATTTGAGCAAAAACAAAGGAAAGTGAGGAGCAAGCCATACAGATCTATAGTAAAAAATGGTCCTAGAACTCTGTTGCAAATAACGTGTCAATGTAGGTTCATCAATTGTAACAAGTGCATCACTCTAGTGGGAGATGCCAATTATGGGAGAAGCAATGTGTGAGGGCAGGAAGGTCTGTGGGAAATCTCTGTACCTTAGGCTCAATTTTTCTGTGAACCTAAAAGTGCTTAAAAAAAAAAAAAAAGAAAAATCCATTTAAAAAAATGGTCCTATAGACTGACAAAGCCAAGAGTGTCTGAAGGAGTCAACTGAACCCCTGGGTGCCATGTGGCTTCTTGGGTGGTGGGTAGTGTAAGTGAAAGAGACATATTTTCTGAGGGATCTGGCCAGTGAGCACAGCCAGGGGCTTGTCTGTGCAACTCAAATTCACAGCTTTGCTGGAAGGCACAATCCTTTCCACAGAGGCAGGGGTAAGCGGGATGCACCACCAGATTGACTATCTCAGGTGTATCTCACAAAAGGACCTAAGTCAGCCTATGAAAGGCTGTTTAGGTGCCGATGTATAATTTGCACAGCTGAATGGAGTAGTAGTCACGCAACTCAGATATAAGATCAGGTTAGAATGGAGGCCTGCTGTGGTCAGGAAAGTATTATTCGAAAACACTGCTAAGAAAGGAAATTAGTATACGCTTCAGTTTAGCAACTCTCCTTCAAAGAATCTTTCTTATTCACATATCTACAAGACGGTACGTGCAATAAAATATTGTTTACACTAGTAAGAAAACTGGTAACAACCCGATACATACCCACATATAAATGACTAAATCAGTTAGGATACATCATGAGATGCGATGTAACATCAAAAGAGAGCAGGTTTGGGCCGGCACAGTGGCGTGTTGGTTAGGAGTTGGCTTGGGACACCAGCTCTGAGCAGCAGGNTGTGAACCTAAAAGTGCTTAAAAAAAAAAAAAAAAAAAGCTCATGCCTTGTCTAAAGGAGCAGTGGCTACTCAATTCTGAGTGTTTCTATATGGCAGCGCAAACCCGATGCCGTTCAACCTTAAAATTTTCAAGCAAAGGTGGAAGTCTAGATTGTTCTGTAAAAAAACGTTGGTAGATCTATCTTTTTAGCACACTGTGAGGGTCTGAACAAAGCCCATCTGTTGGCCAGATCTATCTCATGGGCCACCAGCTTACAAGTTCTGATTTAAATACTAAAAAATGAAATCATTCAAGTGCCACAGAGAACACATGACATTATTTTCATAATCTTGGAGTAGGAAAGACCTTTCTAAGCACAATGAAAACCAGAATGCATAAAGGACAAGACATTTAACTACATAAAGATTTAAAACGTATGTGGAACTGAACTTTATAAACAAGCCTAAAGACAGATGACAACTGTTTCTCCCCAGGCTCTAGCCAAATGGGGATTGTTGCAGCCCAAGTCACATGCCTTCTTCTGTGGGGGAGGAAAGTGGACCATGTTTAACAACAGTACTAGAACCACCTGGAACAGAGAGAGGGCTTCTTAAATGAACAGAAAGGGGGAGGAATTAGGAAAACATCCAGGACGGACAGGCACGATCACCTATTCCTCAATAATATTAGTTGAGTAAGCTTGGGTCTACATGTCTCATACTTTACTATGTTTCTGAATATCTAATAGTATAAATAAAAACTGATCAGTGATATTAAGAATTCTTTCAGGCCGGCCAGTTAGCTCAGTTGGTTAAGAGTGCGAGCTCTGAGCAACAGGGTCGCCAGTTTAATTCCCACATGGACCAGTGAGCTGCGCCTGAGCTGAGTTGCCACTGAGCTGGCAAAAGTGTATGTAGCAGCAAGGTTGCCAGTTCAACACCCATAGGGGATGGTGGGCTGCGCCACCCCACCCCCCCGCCGCCTCCCCGCAACTACTGGGTTGTCAGAAAAGTCATGACGTATTTTCTCTGTTTTTTGTTGCAAAAATGCATGAATTTCCAACAACCCAATAGATTGAAAAGTGGTGACTGGACTTGGAGCTGAGCTGAGCTGCGCCCTGCACAACTAAGACTGAAGGACAACTTGACTTGGAGCTGATGGGTCCTGGAAAAACACAATGTTCTCCTTCCCTAATTCTCCAATAAAAATCTTTTTTTTTTAAAGATTTTTATTGGGAAATTGGGGGATGGGAACAGCGCTGGGGAATTGGGGGAAGGGGAACAGACAAGTTGCTGTCCTTTTGTTCTTCATTCTAGT
>NW_017731865.1:409915-431705 GCF_001890085.2 Hipposideros armiger | reverse complement strand
ATATATAATTACAAGGGAGGAAAAGGGGGAAGGAGGAGTTTAAAATATGATCCAAGGTATTTTTAATTATGCCGTTTTGGTCATTCAGTGCTTCCAAAACATAGCACATTTAAGGAAACTTCCTCTCAGGAGTCTTTATGATATGCTGGTTAAAAGGTGTGCTTTGCAACCTACTACCAATACGATCACAAGACAATCACTGTTCTCTCAGGTCTCAGCGTTCTCATCAGTAATACAGGGCTTCGTGGGGTCATTGTAGGGTTAAATAAAAAGTGATATTTCTAGCACAATGGTAAGCACTCAATAAATGGCAATAGTTGTTGTTCTAGTTATTTTTCTTCCAACCAAAGCATATGCTCGGGAGGAGACTCCATACATTAGCGAAGCTTCTCAAATGCACGAACAGAGCAAAGTCCCATGACCATGACCCAGTTTCCAAAGGAGAATGTGAGGAAAATAACTCCATTTGGAGGCCAGAGGATGCCTGGACTTGTCAGTAGGTCCTGGCCAGAGTTACTTCCCTTCCCCTTCCCCACACATACCCTCCAGGAATAAGTCTCTTGGTAACAGGCAATGTGTCATGGGTGAGTCATGGGTCATACACTGTTTTCATCAGAATTCTCCAGAACTCTACCCCAAGTAGATCATAATTTCCCAGGGGCCCCAAACTGCCCAGGTCACCTACAGTTCCTTTAGCTTTCCAATGCCATAGGGAGCCCACCAGCTTAGGAAGCCATCATGAAACACAATGTCCTCAACTATCTCTTCTGCACTTCAAATCTTTGTTCAAGGCGGCTCTGGAACTACCCCCAAACTCAAGGGCACGCCCCACATCTTGTTGGCTCCCTCTCCTCCTTTGGGTCTCAGCTCAATCATATTTTCTCAAAGAGGCCTTCCCTGATTACAATAGCTAACATAGCACTGTTCATTCCTCAAGCACCCCCTCCAACCAAACCCCTCTCGATTCCCTTATACTCTACACAGGTTAGGAATGTATCTTGCTGTAAGTAACAATTGCTTGATTAATAGAGGTTCACATTTCTCCTATATTAAGTCTAGAAGACAGTAGGTATGGGTATAGTTTTAGCAGGATGTCAGGGACTCTGTCTCTTTCTGCTCTGCCATATTCAGCATGCTGTCTTTACACCCGTCATCTCTTGGTACAAAAAGGTGGCTGCCCTAACCCGACATCTTATCTACATTCCAGGCAGGTAGAAGATGAGAAGAAGATGGTGTGGCTATGCCTCCTTGTGTCAGAAAAGGAAAATCCTTTCCCCAAACCTTGGCTATTAAAAAAAAAAAAATGGAACTAGGTCATACGGCCTCGAGCTGCAGGGGAGGCAGATAAATCAGGATACAAATTGTCATCGCTGGCTGAGAACAAACATGATCTATTACCTGAGGCTGGGTACAGTGCAGTGCTACACACAATTAAGGTTCCCATAGCAACAACAACAACAAAATGGAATTGGGCATTGGGTGGGAAAATAAGTGTTGGCCACACATCTTTTCATAGTACTTAACTACCACCTGAAATTCACTGATGCTAAACAAATAGACAAATGTTATATTTCCTCATCTGAATGCAAGCTCCGTGTCTAGCTTTACAAATATGGCCCCCAGTGTCTATATTTTAAAATAACTGACTGTCAACTTTCTCATAGTAGGCAGGTGTTATGGGCCCTGGAAGATAGTGAGCATACCTAGGTCAGGGGCCGGCAAACTTTTGAGACGGAAGAGCCAATCCTGCCCCTCACAACAATTCAAAAATTATTTGAGAGCCATCAATATATTTTTACAAATAAGGAAAATGTAAAGTCATGTTATAACAAGTAATAGTATTAATTATATATTTATTAAAATAAGAAAAATGCACACATGTACATACCCAAAGTGCCTCATGTGGCTCGCGAGCTGCAGTTTGCTGGCCCCTGGCCTAGGTTATGGTATAGTAGCAAATTATCCCCCAAATCTCAGTAGCTTGACAGAACAGAGAATTATTTCAGGCTCATTCTTCAATATGTCCATCTCATATTGGTGTGTTGGGGTAGGGAGGAGGGTAAGGAGCTTTTCTCCTTTGAGAAACCGAAGCTGTTGGAAATTCCACTATCTCAAGATGAGGATCCAGGGGTTACTGTAAGAAGACGGAGTTGGAGGGACTCCTAAGAGGCACTTAAATGCCTCCATCCAGATACACGCATTACTCCCACAGGCAGCCCACTGGACAGAAGTAGTCACATAATTCTGGGTAACCATGTGGAAGTGGAGAAACATGGGCAAGCACATGAATATTAGTAGTAAATGTTTCTGCCTCATTCCCCATGGGGTGGTAAAATAACATATGATGCATTATCTCCAATTAAGAATGTCGACCCATTAAAGAAGTTTCTTGGAACAAACTCAAAGTTAGGGATACTCAGTAAATCAATTATTTCATCATGTAAGGCAATACCTACCACTAAAAAAAAACACCATAATTTTTCCTTCAGGAGTAATAATAGGAAATATTTATGTAGCATTTGTGATCTGCTCCGAGTACTTACCAATCTTAGCACCTTTAATCTACCCAACTACCCAATAAGGGAGACATTACTATATTGTTAACCCCATTTTGTAAGGGAATGGAAGAGTGCTGGGAGCCAATCTCCAAGGGTCTACGGCATTTCTGCACATTGTACGAGCAGAAGCACCAAGTGCTGTTGTTCCAGACGATCTTTAAGGAGGCCTGTATAGAGAACAGCCTCGGAAAAGAGACAGCATCTCCTTCTAGAGCAGCGGTTCTCAACCTTCCTAATGCCGCGACCCCTTAATACAGTTTCTCATGTTGTGGTGACCTTAACCATAAAATTATTTTCATTGCTACTCTATAACTGTAATTTTGCTACTGTTACGAATCGTAATGTAAGTGTCTTTTTGTTTTCCGATGATCTTAGGCGACCCCTGTGAAAGGGTCATTCGACCCCCAAAGGGGTCGCGACCCACAGGCTGAGAACCACTGCTCTAGAGCAAAGAGCGGCATGTTTACCATCTAGTATAAAGATAATGTGTCCCTTGGAACAAAGAAAGGGCAAGCATGCTTACCGCCCATTATAAAAGACTGGGGTTCCCTAAACTTGGGATTCCTTTCCTGTAATGCAACCCCCAGTTTTCAGGTGTCACCTGGCTCTTTTCACATGTCCATTTGGAAACAGAGGCTGAGGGGACCAGTGTAAAAAAATCTTGATACTCTGGCTACAGCTATTACAATGAGTAATAAACTCATTCCCAGGAGTCCATAAAACTGTGGCAGGTTAACTTGGTTAGCCTCAAAGTAGGGTAAATTCTCAGAGCCTTCACAGTTCTTAACAAGTTATTTGCCTAAGCTCTGACAGATAGTAGGTGGCATATCCAAGATTCAAGCCCAAGCTCTCCAGCTCAGAAACCATGTTTTTAAATTCTCTGCTCTATTGCAGTAGTTCTCAAAGTGTAGTTCCAGTACTAGCACCATCAACATCACCTGCGGATGTTACAAATGCAAATTCTTGGGCATTACCCCAGATGTACTGAATCAGAAACTTAGGTGGGGGGAGGGGTAGAGAGACACATCTGTGTTTTAACAAGCCTTCCAGGAGATTCTGATGCTAATTATAAGCTTGAGAACCAGTGCTATACTGCAAATATTCACCAAACCTACCAGATTGAAGGGAATGGTATGGGTATATCCTGATTTATATAGGACTGTGAACTGAATTTCATAACTTGAATAGCAGATTCCAAGCACTAAGGGAGATGATTCATAAGCTCTTGCATTTAATTTTTAGGAAGGTAAGGGTCTTTATCTGGTATAAATAAACACCATGTGTCTGTTTCATAGGTTTGAATATTTTCCTTTGGAGTCACAAATATATGTCCAGAATGCTAAATGAAAATACCTGCCTTTTCATTCCCATAATGATCAGAAAGAATTACTTAGCCAAGGAGAAACACTATTTATATTTTGGAGTCAAGCTGTAATTCTTGAAAAACAGGAAACCACATATCAACCCAGCCAACACAGTGTACCATAGTAGAAAGGGCACCAGGCTTTGAGTCAGTCAAGTCACTTCTTCAACTCAATTTCCTGATTTTAAAATGGAAAATGAACTCCAACTTCAGAGTTACAATTAGGCTCAAATGATATGTCATATGTAAGCCACTGGTAAACAAACAGCTTTTGTGCTACATGAATGTAAACTCCCCCTACATGGGCTCCTTCTCTGTCTTGATCACGGCGCTATCAGTTTCTCCAGCGCTTATAGAGCACTGTCTGACACACAGAAGATGCTCACTACTTAGGAGGTATTAGGAATGAATATGAGGTATGAATGATATAATTGATTCCTCTGGGCTCCACTTGTCACAATCATCGCAGTCTTTTAATAGGAAAAAGTCACTCTAACAAGAAATCCTTAGTCATGTTTAAAATGGGCCAGATAATTTAGGAAAATCAGCTGATTTTCTTCCCCTGGAGAACTCCAGTGAAGGAGTTCTGTCCTAAGGCCTAAGGCAGAAACTGCTATTAGCAACCTGGATGGGTGGCTTTAGGGCCTCATGCTTTTTTTTTATTTTAAAAGATTTTATTGGGGAATTGGGGAAGGGGAACAGACAAGTTGCTGTCCTTTTGTTCTTCAGTCTAGTTGTGGAGGACGTCGCTTCACTGGCCCATGTTGGTATGATCATTGCGCTCTTCCCGGGTGAGGCAGATTGGTTGCTGGCCACTGGACGGCCACTCAAGGCAGCTCATGGCAGCTCACACGGCTATCAGCCACTCACACTGGCTGCCAGTCACTCACGGTAGCTTATGGCAGCCCACTGCAGCCTCACTGTAGCCTATGACGTCTCAGCCAACGACTCTCAGCAGCCCAGCTCCAGGTTGAGCTGTTGTTCACCATCTTAGCTATAGAGGGTGCAGCGTCATTGGCCCTAATATGGGATCCCAACCGAGGCCCTGCTGCTCAGAGCTGGCGTCCTAAACCAGCTCTTAACCAACACGCCACTCAGCCAGCCCTAGGGCCCCATGCTTTCAAGACTACAACAACTGTTGTACACATATAAACAGTCAAGAATAAAGAAAGTGCACCGACAAATAACTACATGTTACACATTTATTTCTGCACTGTGGTAGACTTTTAATAAATGGATTATAGGGTTTATATAATCTATTTTAATGAAATCTGAGATTTAATTAAACAAATATTAAATAAACTACAACTGTTGTGTAAAAGAGAAATTGCTAGAAAACCACGCTGATTAAATATCATTTGGGAACAGAAACTATTGTTGAATTTATCATTTAATGAGGGAAATATAATTTACAAAACTTTGTATATGTGTGGTAAATGCAGTTCCTTAATTTGTATCCTCTCCAACATACTTTCTCAACTCCTGAAAAATTAGTTAACGGTCTAGTCTTGAAATAGGGGAACTTTGGGCTTTTAGCTTCAACAGATATATCTATGATAAGATAGCAAATGAATTCAAATTGAAAGACAGTTTTCGGTATAGGGCTTTAATCGTCAGGATAATATCCCAGCTATGTTGCCATACCTTAAGAGACATCGGCAGGGTATATTGTCCCCTGTGTATGCCTTACAATGATTGAAATATTTATATGTAATTTAGCTCTACCTTTTAAAATGTGAAAACATAAATCCATCTCAAGATTTGGAACCGGTAACTAACTTCAGAAAGGATTACGCAAATTTGTTTTGAGCACCAATTAGAGTTGAGCATGAAACTTCTTTCACTTATTTCTTTAAAACTATTGAAAACAGTTTGCCTTTTCTAAGCTTAATGTTTTTACCCATCTTTTCAGCTCCCAAGGCAATATAATTTCAACTGATCACATGGCCAGTGATTTGCATAGGTTCCTAATAAAGATGCAACTCATATACGTATAGGTATCTTAATTGAACAGCACTTTTCCAGATATAATTCAAAACCCAATTAAGCAAGTAGCTAAAAAAAAATCAATTAAAAAAAGTAACAGTTGGTTCAACCAACTCCTTAAAAAATTCAGTTAAAGCAGATTGGAAACAGAAGACAGCCAGTTTAACGTAGTCTAACTACTTGCTGTCTTATAACCCCAGTGAAACAGTGACTTCTGGTGGCAAACAATGCATGCTATTCTGCATCTGGTAGGAGAAAGCAATGTTTACAGTCACCTGGGCTTCATTCTTCCCATAAATCCTGTCTCTGAATGATCCTTGAATTCTAATTTAACACATTGTGATTCTTTGAAACTGTATTTTTACAAAGTTGAAGAGTTTGTGAGCAAACAACAAATGCCAAAGACACTACAGAAATTCAATTGCTCCAGTAAATGAAACACACATATTAACTCTGATGTGTAATGGTTCATTTACTTCCCGCAAGCGGAACGCAAAGAATTCACGGTAATATACCTGCAAGTACCACATCCCCAGCCTCATAATCCCTGTAAGTTATATTTAGAAAAAGAAAAGAAAGGGGAGAGGGAAGTCCCCAATATCTAAACTCATTTTTTTTCCAACGCCTTGTATCCCACCTTCAACACCTCTGTCTTAAAGTGACCAAGTCTGTCCCAAATCCTTTCCTTGATTCCCTCTTCCCTAAATTAGCTGAATTCTAACTGACTTTCCTAGTTTTAAGTACTAGTTACCTATTCTCTTGCTTTCTCTCCTACTCTCCCTTCATTCTTTTGGGTCATTTATGCTTTAGTTCTCGCCATTCCTTTTCTGCATGCTTATCTTCAACTAAAATACTTTCTTACACTGGGAAGAGACATCACCTTTAAATTAAAGCACACACACCATCCAGAATTTTCAACTCTCCTGCGAATTTATTTCCGGAATATCTACTCAAGGAATCCTTTCCACTAAAGATGAAAGGCAAGCTAAGGAAATACATTAGACAGAGGAAGTAAACATTGAAACAGGGCCATGCTTAGGTAGTCTTAAGCCTGTCCACAGAACTAGACTCCTGTGGTCTTTCTTTTCCGTGCTTTCTATCCCCTCCTGGAGGCTGACACCACGTGGGTCTGTGAGAGGTATCCCACCTCCATCCCACTGCCGCCTGCCTTCCACGGCTCTGCAGGATCTTGCTCTGAAATAATCTTGCACAAGGAAAATCCCTACATCTTTCAGGCCACTCCCTCACCTGACGTTTCTGTGCCTCAATTATTGAGCTCTTCTCACTCTACAACTGTCCCAGGGAACCCTGTCTTCGCCTTCATTTACCGGTTCGCCTTGAAGGTTTAAAATCTGTCTGGTTTCTTGACGGAATATCATATCCCCCACATCCCGCCTCCAGCGTGCACCCAATATGGTTAAAATGACCCCATTTCACCTTTAAAATATAAAACATTGCCTGCAAGTACCCTCTACCCCAAGAGAGCCAGGCTCCTAGAATTTTCAGACATCTCCACCTCCAAGATTGTCACCATCTTCCTGGGACAATTTGCATAACAATATGCGGGTGTGGAAACTCCTAGAAGACAAACTGAGTAGAAAAGAATGTATCGGGACCCTCGAGGGCCTCTGTAGCTTCATTAACTACCATTACATTATGGTACCGTATGATTCATACGATCCTCCAATTCCTGTCCCTTTTAATTTGCCCACCCCGGCGCTCGCAAGGTTGGAGGGCTCTCATGCGGCAGTCACAGAGGATCAGACACCAAGGAGAAAATTAACCAATTGAAATTAACCAGTCCCACGCTCTGCAGACACCGCCTCCCTGAGCCCCAGGAGCAAGTCTCAGAGGTACCTCCAACTTTTCCCCTCCCTCTCAAGAGGCTGCGGACCACCACAAGCGCCTCCCTCTCAATCACAATTAGCTGGGATTGGAACCACTAATCGCTCTGTACTAGACGCAAGGGGGAGGAGTGACAATGCCGGGAAGAGGGGGGCTCGGGACGGAGAACAGAAAAGCCCCGCTTTCACCCCCCCGAAAAACTTCTGGGACTCTTCTATTACGCAACCCTGGGACCAGGTTCAAACAACGGAACATCTTTCCTCAAAACGCGGGGCGCTCTGGCAGATGTCTGGTTTTGGGGGTAGGGGTGGGGGAGAAGGATGGGTTTCTTCTTGTGATCCCCTCCCGGGTTTTTCTAGACGATACCTGCTGCGTATTTGCAAGTAAGGGCGGTGCTAGCCAGCTCCGCGTTGTCTACGCCCGCTCTCCCTGAAGGTTCCCACCGGAAAAGTGGGAAGGCCAGCGACTTGAGTCAGCGTGCTGGGAATCCGGCAGCGAGGCGGGGGAGAGCCTGCGCTTCCCAGAAATCAGCGGCGGTGGTTCGGGGCCAGGCTGACACCCACCCGGGAGGGTGCAGGGCTCCGCTTACCTTCCAGACCCTGGGTCCGCCAGGCTTGGGGGCCTTGCTCCCTCACCGCCTCCGCCCTCCCCTGACCTGTTGCGGTGGGAAAGGGGCGCGCGTGCGGAGAGCGTAGGGCAGCGCGTCCTCCCGGGGCTCAGCGGCGGCTCACGCACTCCGGAGGCGAGAATGCAGCGGTGACCGTGACGCGCGCAAGCTGCGGCCGAGTGCGCACTCGTCCACTCCGGGTTCGCAAGCTCCGAGCGCCTGTCGCCCCAGAACGCCCGGGTGGCTAGGCCCCGCCCTCCGCGGGAGACCACGCCCCGCCCCGCCCTCCCCCTCTCCGCCCTGCCCACGCCCTCTAGCTGGCGCCACCAAAATGGTGAGGAACACAGCGGCCCTCCGCTGGAGACCGTTGGGAGGATGGAGGGGGAGTAGCAGCTCTGGATGAATACAGCAGTGACAGCACCCGCAGCGTCGGTCACCCTGCCCCGGGCTGGTGTGGGGCACAAAAACCCCTTCGCTTTACAGTGAGATTAAGCTCAGGGTCAAGTTCTGAATAAAAATGTCAAGGAGCCTTTTTTGCAATCTCTATACAATTGAAACAGAATCTGTGCCCTTTAAAGGAAGTAATAACTAACATCTGGGAAGCATTTTACAGTTTTTAAAGGGCTTCTCACATACAGGCCTGTCTCATCTTCACAACAACCTTATGGCATATAAATTATTGTTGCCATTCCCCAAATACTGAAACCAAAGAGCTGAAAATAAGTATTGTGTCCAATGTCACACGCTACAAAGTGGCATGAGAAACCAAGTCTCGAATTCAGCCTCCGGGTTTTTACTCTTTACCAGCCCGATCCTAGGAAGTTCTAATGGATGTAGGGGCTTTGGCAAACACCATCAAAGGGAGAAGGGACAGCTAATGTCTAGTTAAGTTGCTACCCAGCCCCATTCTATGAACGTACCAGGGGAAGTATTGAGCTGTCTTCTTTTTGTCATGTCACCTTCCTCCCTGAAAGAGATGCAGAAAGGTTACATCAAATGGCCCACATGGGTTTCTCCCCCCAATAGCTTAATGGTTTGAAATGGGTGAAATTATTTGAAGAAAATCACCTTACTATAATGTAACAATGTAAAAGTAAAGAATATAATGTATTAAAATGCCCCCTTTCCTTGCCCTCTTTGTCGTTGTTGTTGCTTGGCCCCTTCTGGCTCCTTCATTGTCCACATGTTCAGTGTTTGCTGAAAACCTAATCTATGGATATTTTTATTTCCAAGTTAAACTCTTGGCTACTTGACGTAATTTCCAATGGATTGTTTTCTAAAATGTAATATTCTCCCTACTCCCCAGGCTCTCATGGTGATACGGATTTGATTTACTTTAACAGCTAAATCAGGTGTGCCTCTCATGAAAGCTTTAGAGGTCACCCCTGAGCAGGGTGGCACAAGAGTCACTTCTGACAGATGAGGGTGCACTTCTTAAAGGTTTCTAGTAGATACTGAGATCTACTCAAATTCTAATCCTAACAAATATTTTAACCTTTTTGTTATAGAACTAATATATTTCACTGTAAAATACGTGTATATATAAGCATAGTAATATTTTATCATGTGAAGTTTTTTTTATTGTCCCTATTTAAAGCTTTTTCCTTTTTATCATCCCATAATACTTCTTCATACCTTCAAATTGTAGTCAACTTAGTAAATGATGTTGACAATGGACGTCTGATCAGTTTATTTTCCTGCTTTTGAAGCTGAGGGATGTAGTTCTGCAAATTTTTGGTTGTTGTTGAAGATTGTGCAGCTTTGGTTCAGAGAGTAAGTAGTTCATTCCATTTATATGAATATTCTTAAGGCAGTGTGCTGGGTGAGGGACCACAACAGTGAGAAAGATATATCAATAGCTCCTATTTTCATGAGATTCCAGTGCCTAACAGAAACAAGTGGACAAATAAACAATTCCAGTGCACACTTCTATTGATTAATTTCCAGAAAGGTGGTAGGTTATTTAAAAACACTTAAATCAAAATAATTTTCTCATAATAAATAAAGAAAAAGAGGATAGTCACTTCAGTGAGTTTTTAGGCAGTCTTTCTGCCTTTTCTCCAGATCACATTCTATACGTGGTTAATAAGCAGGCTATTTTAAGTAGTAATTTTACTACATCTAATTTTTTTAAATTATGACAAACGAAAGTAATTATGCAATAGAGATGCAGATGTTCAACTTTTCGGATACACTTTCTGCTCTCTTCTTCATTATAGGAATTCTTTAATTACATTTTCAGCTCACTCAGTGCAATTCTAGCACTTTCTTAATCTTGACAGCCTAGTCACATATATTTCTGCTCATGTTTCTGCTAAGGTGAACTAGGTCTCTGACATCAGGGATCTTTTTTTAAACAGAACTGAAAAAAGTTTTTTCCCTTTTTTATACAATAATGTTTTTAGCTGCCTCTTCATGTGAAGACTCCTGGGATGTTACCTTTACAATTTCAGCCATAATTTTACTTAAAATTTAAAGACAAACAAGTTAACCCCCTGGGTCTCAATAGAGGCTCATGGGCTATATTCTCAGAGCACCTGTACCAGGGGGGCAGGAATGCATTAAGATTGAGACTGGTGGGGAATGTGCTGGCATCACAGCCGTGCAGCTGTTTGCTTGGCCCATCTGAAGTCCTTCTAAACTCTACAGTCAGCAACACCCAAGCATTTTAAACCAGCAGTTTCCAAAAAGACTGCGTTTATATTTCAAAGGGCATCAATTTCTTCACAGTGTAAATAAATCTTAACTGAGGAAAACAACTAACCCAAGTTTGGGGGAAGGAGGTATAATTGAGGAGAGGGTGACCATGAAGACGGAGGAGGAAAGATTAGCCTAAACTAGGTAAAGGGAAGTGGAGGAAGAGCCAGTTCCCAAAAAAGGAACACAAACAAAGAGGGGGAGGAGACCTGGGGGGCAAAGATTATGAGGGACAGTGATAAAACAGGAAAGGTCAACCGGAAACTGATGGCGAAGGGCCCTGCATGCCAACCTAAGGAGTTTTCCTTTCATGCTAAGTGCAGTGGGTAGATTGATTTGCTCAGGTTGCATTTTAGAAAGACTACCGTGACTGCCATGTAAGAAAATGAATAGGAGACAGCCAGGCTGCAGTCCTAATCCCCAAGGCCACAGCAGAAACTGTGCTGAGAGCTAGCATAGATTGTAGGCAGATACAGAAATTCCTAGCTTTGCCTCTGTACCTGGGAGGCAGCTATGCAAAATAAACCTGCTGTCTTTGGCTGTAAGAAGATCTAGGTGCACACTGATTAAAATTAAAGTTACTGTCTTTATTTTATCATGAACACTTTGCAGACAACATGGTTCCTAGTGACCCAACAATCATTTTTCTAATAAGTACGAGTTTCATATTGTGTGTGCGTTTTTACTCATTGCTACTACACACTGCTTCCCAATCCCAGTGGGGATTATGAATGTTTTTTAGTCATGTGATAGTATTGTTAAATTGCTTCCATATTTACAATAGTAATTTGGAAAACCCCAATGCATCTGGAGCAACAGAATATAAGCAAACATCCACATTTTTTCTCTTTAAAAAGTAGGGATTTAACTTAATTTCTACAATTTACCAGATATTTCACACACATAATTTTATTGAATCATGTTGAAAATGTGTGTGTTTATAGTTCATGTGTCAAAGAAGGAATAAGCTCAGAGAGATCATTCATGTGGATCATCATTATACAGCAAGTATATAGTGGAAGCAGTATTTGAACTCAGCTCTTCCATGGCTCAAGGTCATGTTCTTACCACTAGACTCAGAATTAGATAAGTATCCCAACTAATGTCTATTGCAGTCACATCCACATCGGCAGACCCAAAGGAATTGACAATGGATTTTCATTTTGATAGTTACCCTTGGAAGGTTAAATAGGAAAAGGATAACGAAAGCTGAGTGGTTATGGGAAAACTAAATAGGTGGGAAGTGGAAAAGGGAAAGACATAACAGGCAGAACCAGAATACAAGAGCCAAGTTATGGGAACAGGACTGGGGAAAAGAGCACCCTGAAGACCACAGCACAACTTCAAAAACTCAGCACTATGATTCACTTCAACCCATCTCTCTCTCCTGAGTTTTAGACTATTATCCTCATTTGTCTGCAAGAAATTTCCACATGGTTCTCCCATAAGCAAAACAAACAACATAACTAGTATGAAACTCATAGTTTTTCACTCTGTCTACCCATTCTTCAACACCCCACCCAACCAAATGCCTTCCATTGGGTTTCCAACTTTTGTTAATGGTACCATTACAGACCCAGGATTCAGGCTTAAATGTCCACTACCTACCAAGTCATATTAACTTTCCTTTTAAATATCTCCCTCTCCTACAAGTTCCCTTCCCCCCACCCCCTTTTTTTGTTTATTTTATTTCTTCATTTTTTTCACTGAATAACTACCAAGTGTCCGATACTATTTCTGTTCAATTCTGAGGATATAAAGACAAATAAGAGACTGGCTTTGTCCATGGCATCTAGAAGGCCTCCAAGATGCCCACTCCTCGTGTGTATTTGCTATTTAATTACCTCTCCTTAAATATGGGTGAGCCTCATCTAATCAGGAGAACACTTTTTTTTTTAAAGATTTTTATTGGGGAATTGGGGGGATGGGAACAGTGTTGGGGAATTGGGGGAAGGGGAACAGAAAAGTTGCTGTCGTTTTGTTCTTCAGTCTAGTTGTGGAGGCCGTTGCTTCACTGGCCCACATTGGCACCATCATTGTGCTCTTCCCGGGCGAGGCAGATCAATCGCTGGCTTCTGGATGGCCACTCACTGCGGCTGCTGGCCGCTCACGCTGGCTGCTGGCTACATACAGTAGCCCATGGCAACCCACTGCCACAGGGGCTGCAGCCTACGCCGTCGCCGGCGACTCACGGCAGCCCAGCTCCAGGTTGAGCTGTTGTTCAGCATCTTAGCTGTAGAGGGCAGTGTCACTGGCCCTCATATGTGGGATCCGAACCGGGGTCCTCTGGCGTCCCAAGCCAGTTCTTAACCATTGCGCCACTTGGCCGGCCCATGAGAACACTTTTTAAAAAAAGGATCTAGGGGCCAAAGAAGGTGGAAGTCAGAGAGATCTGAAGCTACAGCTGATGCTCTCCTATCGGCCTTGAAGTAGCACCACATCGTGGAGAGGGCCATATAACAAGGACCTGACAGTAGCCTGTAGGAGCTGACAGTGGTCTTCGGCCATTAGCCACTAAAAAAATAGGAACCTCAGTCATACAACTGCAAGGAAATGAATTCAGCAAAGGGAACTTAGAAATGGGTCATTCCCTAGTCAAGCCTCCAGATGAGGATATGGCTGGCAAAGACCTTGATTTCAGCCTAGTGAGATATTGAGCAGAGGACCCAGGTAAAGTGTGCTGGCCTTCTGACTTACAGAGACGGAGGTCATAAATGGGTGCTGTTTTAGATCGCTAGGTTTGTGGAAATTTGTTACGCAGCAATAGAAAGCTAATACAGAGAGATAAAATAACAAACAGATCGTTGTCTTACAGTCAGCTTAGTTCTATGATACAGGCATGCATAGGATGCTATCAGAGCATAGATGGGGCATCTAACAAACATTGATGGACTCGGGGAAGGTATCCAGCCAGAAGTAGAACCTAAGATGAATCGTAAAGAGTTGGGGGGCAATGTGTGTGGTTGGGGATGCAATGCTGTGTGCACAGAGGGAGTTCAACATGCACCATCCCAAAGTGATAGTGTTCATAGTGAATTTTAGAAACTAGAAATACTTCAATATGTCTGAAAACAGGGGAATAATACTAAAGATGAAGATAGAAATGTAAGAAAAGATAAGAAAAAAATAACACCATTTCCTGACTGCATACTACGTACGTGGTAGCCCAGTGTGTAATCTCAACTGAGGTGTTCCCAGCAACCCCAACAGAGAGAGTCTGTCACTCCTTTTGTTTTGCTTATGTGGTGGTTAGTTGCTTGTTTGCCTCAAATTGAGTCCCTGCTCTCCCAGTACTCTGCCATGAATCAGAAAGAGTTAAGTCTTGCCAACACCTTCCCCAGGCGTTCTTGGCTGGGAAACTGGCTTCTGGCTAGGTTTGGCCAATGGATGGCACTGGGAGGAGACTGGACAGCAGAAGAGAAGAGACACCAGGGTGTTTCTCTTCTCTCTCTGCTCCAGGCAATGGCTCTGACCCAGTGACTGCACCTGCTTCCCAGCCCTAACTCCCACAGATCCTGACGAGTGGTTCTGCCTCTTGGGCTGTGGTAACACTATGTCCCTCCTTAGTCCCAGCCTAGGGGGTAGCTGTTTCTCCCTACAGTTGGTTAATCCCTGGGTAGCCTCACCTTCCCCTATTTGGTCTTCCAGCTCTTCAGTATGAACTTTTTAACTAGTTCCCTTATTAAATTCTCTCTATTAAACTACCTGGTATGAGTGTTATTTTCCTAACTGGATCCTCACTGAATCACCATGTTTTACAGATGAAGAAACTGAAACTCAGAAAGACTGAGCAACGTGCCTGATAGCCCACAGTTAGGGTATTGTGGGTCTGATGAAATACAAAAATGACAAGAAAAACTAAAAATCCAGATGTGCTTTAAGAGATCAGAAGTAAGGGTATCATATATTTAAGTTTGTCATAGCCTTAAAAAAGAAAAAGCAACTAGGACCAAAGAAAAGAGATAGAGAAAATATACCCGTTACAGTACAGAACTAAAATCCTAGGATAATAATATGGATGTGACAAGTTTAAGAAAAAATTGGGAGAAAATAAATAAGGCTATGGTTGTATCAATCAGGACACAGAAACTACACCAATAATTTATCAGGGAAAACTTAACATAAGAGTTATGAGCTTTTAATAAAAGGTTGATAACTATTAAGAGGGGCAAAAGATAACCCTACAGAATAGCAAGTATAAGCAGCACTACTGCCTCTAAAGTTGAAGGAGAATATCCAAGGGAGGGCAAACTTGGAACAGGCCTCACCCCCATGGCTGAGTCAGACCTCCTTTGAGTGAGGGAGGCTACAACCCACCAGATGACAGAAGATCACTGGAGTGTTGCAACCTAGACCTAGGGTGCAGCTTACTGGCTAGCATTGATTATCTGGAAGCCATCCACTAGGGTGGTGGTGAAATTGGCTGGACAGGGGATACCACTGGGTCTCCATAGATGGCATAACAGAAACAGGAAGATCTAGAAAGGGAAGCCAACTCCACTGCTATGCCTTGCAGTGTTCCTCCAATGCCCTCTGCTGATAAGGCCTAACATTGTAGCAGTTGGCAAACTAGAATTATTCACAGGGTCCAGTTCCAGGTGGCTTTGCAGCGGACAAATAATAAATTGATTACTGTCACAGTCCACACTGATTTTTTCCCCCCACTAAGTGCTATAATGTCAATATTCATCCATGTTCTTTGTGTATGATTATTGAATATTCTGCCTCAAGCACAATTCTTGGTTATCTCTTCCTTTCATTGTTTTTGGGCTATTTTATAACTCTGTAAGTTGTAGAAAACTAATAATAATATAAATTAATTTGGTCCATAGTAATGGAAGTGAAAGGTGTCCAGTAGAATACAATTGATTATTTCCATGTGGTTAGACCATTTTGTGTCTTTTTGTGAATTCATTCTAGCATTCCTTGTTGCCTATATATGTGTAGTCATTTGACTTTTCCTTTGATCTAGTTGTAATATCTTACTGGTTTCCTCATTAATTAATGAGATAAATAAAATCTCTGACACATATTCATTTTATATTTGTTTGCGAGTAATGATCTTGACTTTAAAAAATGTATATATCTTAAATAAGCCAAATTCATAGAGACAGAAAGTAGAATGGTAGTTGTCAGGGCCTGGGGGGAGGAGGACATGGGGAGTTATTATTAAACGGGAATGGAGTGTCAGTGTGAGAAGTTGAAAAAGTTCTGGAGTTGGATGGTGGCGATGGTTGCACAACAATGTGAATGTACTTAATGCTACTGAACTATACACTTGAAAATGGTTAAAATGGTAAATGTGTTATGCATTTTACTACAATTTTAAAAATTTAAAAATTATACTTTAACACTAGCTATATTAATTGCTTGTCAAATTCAGCAACAATTCTATTATTGTATTACTTAAAGAGTAAAGACTAAATTGTAAAGTTAACCTCCCATGACTTGTATATGAAATAGAAATGGGAAAAAGGAAATGGTTAATATTTACAAGTAAACACATAAACACAACAAGCAATGAGAAAATATGTAAAACTACACCAGTCCTTGTTTTTGTAACGGGTCAGGAGGACACAGTTGATACTTACGACCCTATTTGTCTATTACCTCTTCCATGTTTGTTTTGCTCTCAGCTAGAACCTCAGTGAGTCAGTTTCCTAGTGGAGTGACCAATACCTTCATTCTAATTATTATTATTTTTTTTTAGCTGAGTCATCCTGCCACCTGTTGGCAGCTCAGAGGCAGCTCAGCTCAGGCCAGGAATCGAACCGGCAATGCTATTTCTCAGAGCTAGCACTCTTGAGCAAACTCTTAACCAACTGAGCCACTTGGCCGGCCCCAACACCTTCATTCTTGAAGCATCTGAGTCCTCGATATTCCTGCCTCTTTTTTGGTTACTGTTTCCACCCCCCCAACACTTATTATTGGGCATGGAAGTATTAAGAGATGCCACAGGAAGTGTCCTGGGGCCCAGACATAGTCTTGTTTGTACTCATGGGTGAGCTGCAGCCTAAGTTCCCTCTCGGTCGTTGGGATCAAGCACTCCAGTAGTAGAGAAACCCTTTTTACTGCTTGTTGGTTTGTGACTTAAGAAGCCCAGAAGGCCAGGTCAGCCTCATCTTCCAATTTCATGCATATGTTGTTGTGTCCCTTGGTGGAAGCATACCTTCCTCGGGAACAAAGATCTATCTTTAAAGCAGCAAACCTCAGAGTTGCCAGGACGGGAAACAAAAATCTTACGAGTGGGTATTTGATATAAGAGTGAGAGGAGCCACTCCCACTTATATCCCTTGCTTCCTGAATCCTTGGGTTCTGGCTGTGGAGGACATAGCCCTGTAATAATCATCTCTGGTTGCAAGACAGAACCTGGTCTGTAAAGGTGCTGTGTCACATCTGACACCATAACTGAGTTTTCAGTAAGCAATTCCACCTCTAAGTTAGAGTAGCCACTTCTAGATGATGGGGTATGTAAGACCAGTTAACTCTATAGGGGTAAGTTCACTGCTGCATGTCTCTTGCTATGAAATGAATCTCTTGATAGAAGCAGGGCTATGTGGAATGCCATGATGGTGGAACAGGCATTCTGTGAGCCTACTGATGGAGGTCCTGGCAAAACTATTATGTGCAGGGAAGGCTTCTACACACAGAATATGTCTATTCTAAAAAGGAAGATTTTCTACCTTCTCAGCGATGGAAGAGTTCCAGTGTAATCAATGTGCTACCAGGTGGCTGCTGATCACCCTGGGCAATGGTGCCTTATCAAGGGACAGTGCTGGTCTCTGCTGTTGGGCAGATAAGGGGCTCAGCAATAGCATCGGCCAGCTTAGCCTTGGGAAGGGGAAGTCCATGTTGTGGAGTCCATGGCTAGCCTCCATCCCTGCCATGACCATTTTATTCAAAGCCCACTGAGTAAGCACATACAATCCTCAGTGTCTGGGAGAGAGGTTGTTTGCCATCCACAGAACATGCCATTTTGTCCACTTGATTAATAAGAGCCTCCTCTGCAGGGAACCTCCCCTGGTGAGCATTCACATAGACACAAATATCTTTGCAGTTTGTGTCCTTTCTGAAAAGACCATCGACATTCCTCTTCTCCGTACTCCTTTGTCACTAATCTTTCAATCTGCTTCCTTCCCTAACCATCCAACCACATTGTTAGCAACCACACATGAATTAGTGTAGGTACATACACCTGTCTTCTCACAAAGCCGATATATTAGTTTCCTAGTTACCACAAGCCAGGTGGCTTCGAACAACAGTTTATTGTCTGATAGCTCTGGAGGCTAGAAGACCAAAATCAAAGTGTTAGCAGGGCATGCGCTCTGTGAAAGCCCTGGGGGAGAATGATTTCTGAGTCCTAGCTTCTGGTGGCTGCTGGCAATCCTAGTGTTTCTTGACTTGTAGATTTATCACTCCAATCTCTGCCTCTGTCATTACGTGGCATTTTCCCTGTGTATCGTGTCCAAATTTCCCTCTTATCATAAGAACACCAGTCATTGGGTTAGGGCTCACCTTAATCCACCATGAACTCATTTTAGCTTGATTATATCTGCAAAGACACTATTTCCAAATAAGGTCACATTCACAGGTTCCGGGTGGACATGCATTTTGGAGAAGGACACTATTCAACCCAGTACAGTAGACAATCCTACTGGGAGGATTTCCCGTCACCACTGTCCCTTAGGGTCATTTCGGGGTGGAGCTCTGTCTAAGCATATTGCAATGAAGATTAAATTTAATCAGAAAAGAACAGATGCAACTTCACATATTTAAAAATTAAGTTACATATTACTAAATAGCCTTTATATTAAACAGGAAACTGCAAAGTAAATAAATAAATGATAATGAAAATACTGCATGTAAAAATTTATGGGTCACAGCTAAAGCAGTTCTTAGAGAAAAAAATTATAATTACATATATTTATTAAGAAACAAGATCATTTTAAAACTAAGCAGCTAAGCATTTAAATATGATATTTGAATGAAAGTAATATCCAATGAAACAAGAAGGAAGCAAATAATAAAAATAAAGGGAAGAAATAAAAGCAACAATATTTTTTTACAAAGAAAATAGTAATGAAATATTAGGTAAGGGAGGCAAATGCCTGGTAAGATTAATAAAGAGAGAGGGAGGAAGGGAGGGAGAGAGCAAGAGAGAACGCAAATAAATAACAGTATCAAAAAGGGGGAATAACCACAGTCTCAACAGAAATTAAAACTTAACAGTATTATGAATAAGTATATATAAATACATTTGAAAACCTAAATGAAATGGACAAAACCCAGGAAGAAGCACAAAACTGAAAAGATATTGCAAGAAGAGAGAATTTGACTAGTCAATAAAGATTAATCAAAACAAAATAAATCCTCAAGGTGTAGATAATTTGTTCCCAAGTTTTAAGGCATAATTAATATATAGTATATGCTCAGCTGCAAACATGAAAACAAATGCAAAAATCTGAAGTGTATTCCTTTGAGATCAGGAAAAAGAAAAGAGCATCCAATATTACCAGTGATATTTAGCATAGAATTCGTGGTCTTGGCCAATGTTATTAGGAAAGAAGAAAAAAAGGTTTATGAGAGAAAAAAGATAGTTCTGTGGCACAGTGTTATAAAAGGGATAAAGTTTAGAGTCAGAAAACATGAGTAAGTCGTGGCTCTTTCACTTACTGTAACTATGAGTTTCCTTAATTTCCTTATCTCCATAAAGTGGAGTGTCAAAAGATAAAACTTGCAATGTACTAAATACAGAGCTCAGCCCTACAAATGCCCCTTTTTTTCCACTTGCACGTCTTCCTTCCTGTTAATCTTTGGTATATGTCTGTATCTGGAAGTACACTTTAATTCACATGATATAGGTAGCCCAGTTCAAACAGGATTAAACAAAAAGGATGGGGAATTATTAGCTCTTGCACATGTAAAATCTATGCGTAGACTTGTAGCATGGCTAGACTCACGTGCTCAAAGTGTGTTTCAGGAAGCTGTCTCTATCTCCTGGCTCTGTTCATCCTGGGTCACAGGTGCCCTGTTTGACGTTCCCAGCAGTTTCAGGCTTATATCTTCAGTTTTAAGAAGGAAAGAGCATCTTTTGTTGTAAACTCTTGCAAAAGTTCTGGGATATATCCTGACTGGGTTAACTTGATTCCCTTTCTCATCCTTGAGACAACCACTGTAGCCAGGCTGTTGGCACTTAATGTTGATTAGCTTAAGCCAGTGTCACGTGATCATCCCTAGAATGTGGGGTGGGGTCAGGTGTATCCAATTTATGAGTACTAAAAGTGGGGTAGGGGTAGTTTCCCATGGAAACACAGGGTTTTGTAATAAAAAAGAAGAGGAGGTGTTTGGTAAACAAAAATAATAGACATTTATTATATCCCTTCCATTTCCTTTGTCTTTATTGTTCGACAACAGAACACATATATGAAAATATTACAGGAACCAGAGAAATGGTGATTGGGGAGGACCTTGACTTGAGTTTCAGGATGGCTGTGTGTATAAGAAATGGGGTTGTATAGGAAGAGTAACCTGGAAATTGGTAAAGCCCCTTCCTCACCTCCTCATCACACAATGAGAGGGTTCTAATTTAAAAAAAAAACAACTTTATTGAGATATAGTTCACAACATACAATTCACCCACTTATAATGCCCAATTCAATAGTTTTTTTTGTAATTCACCAAGTTCTGCAACCATTATCACAATGAATTTTAGAGCACTTCATCATCCCAGAAAAAAATCCTATACCCTTTAGTTATTAATTTTGCCATCCCCACCAGTTTTAGGCAACCACTAATCCCCTTTTTGTCTCTATATATTTTCCTATTCTGGATATTTAATATAAATGGAATAATATGTGACCTTTTGTGACTGGCATCTTCATTTAGCATAATGTTTTCAAGATTCATCTATGTTGTAGCATGTATCAGTACTTCATTCCTTTTTATGGCTAATAATATTCCATTGTATAGATATATCAGATTTTATTTATCCCATTCATTAGTTAAAGGACATTGGGATTGTTGCCACTTTTAGATATTGTTTTTGGGTGGACATATGTTTTCATTTCTCTTGGGCATATACCAAAGGGTAGAATTGCTGCGTCAAATGGTAATACTATGTTTAACTTTTGGAGGAACTGCCAGACTGTTTTACAAAGTGACTGTACCACTTTACATTCAGAGCAAGAGTGTATGAAGGTGCTAATTTCTCCACATCCCAGATGGATCTTTTTATTATCTTTAAAAAAAAAAATTACAACCATCCTAGTAGATGTTAGATGGTGTCTTGTGGTTTTTATTTATATTTCCCTAATAGCTAATGACGTTGAACATGTTTTCATGTACTTATTGATCATTCATATGTCTTCATTGGAAGAAGGTCTATTCATACATATATTCATACATGTGATTTGCAAATATTTTTCCAATTCTGTGGGGTACCTTTTCACGATCTCGATAGTGTCCTTTGAAACACAAATTTAAAAATTTTGATGAGGTCCTACTTACCCATTTTTTCTTTCATTGCTTGATTTTTTAAATGACACTCTTGCTGCTTCTAAACCTGGCGCTTTAAACTAAAGCTTATCTCTGTTTCTTCTACACATAAGCTCTCACAAGTACAGTAGGTGAGGCCTAAGAATGTTTTGGTTTTTTTTTTTTAAAATGACTCACCCAGGGGCTGGCCGAGTGGCGCGATGGTTAAGAACTCGCTTGGGATGCCAGAGGGCCCCGGTT
>NW_017731865.1:394217-409447 GCF_001890085.2 Hipposideros armiger | reverse complement strand
GAGGAAATCCACTTGTGGGTGACCTGATGTGAAGGGTCAGAACCTTCAGGGGCTAGGACATCCATGCATAAGGATTGCCCAGCACTCGGTGCAGGAGCCCAAGAGAGGAAGATGGCATCTACACATGGAAACAGCCCAGTGGGGAGAGTGAGAACCTAAATGGGCTATGAAGGGCATTTATGCGGGGGTGGCAGCTCAGGGCATGCAAGAGCCCAAATGGCCTGGAGGGGCTTTCACGCAGGGGATGGGGCGGCCTGGTGTGGAGTATTGAAATACAAGTGAGATGAAGGGGGTATCTACATGGAGGAGAGGACAGGGGAGGTGATGGGAGATTGATTCTATTCAGATAGACTGATCAAATATTAATGATAATGAGGACCAGGTTTCTCACTATTGGAGAAGGGATTAAAACTATAGAAAGAAAGAAAACTAGAATGAACCTTACAGTAGAGGATTAGAATGAGAGATATTGGTGTCAACTCGTGATTTTAATATATATAGATATAGAAATATAAATGTAAATACATTCACATACACATATATGTATACATAAATACATATATACACATGCATACATTGATTAGATCTGTTCCCTGAAAGAACCTGGGAGTAGTTACATCTCAATAGTAACGAGTGATACTCGTACCCAGATCTTGGTTTCTAAACACCGTTTCGAGAGCAGGCCAAGCAGTTGGCTCATAGAGGAAGGCAGGCATTGACTGCTGGGAGACCTGTTCATCCCAGGAAGGCAGAGAGTGGGGCCACTCAGAGTGAGACTGTAGTGGTTCAGGGGTCAAGCTTTGACTCCACACCAAGAGTGAGTCTGAGCCCAGCTCTGGGTTTACTAAGGACGTACTGGCAACAGGCTCCTTACTATGTCTGAGCCTCAGCTCTTCCTTTGCACATAGGAGAGTATAAAGATAGAAAGGGACAATGTAAGTCAAGTGCCTGGCACGTTGTGAGCACTCACTCTTCTCACTGACAACACCGGAAAGGCATGATACAGCAGCAAAAATCAGAGAAATAAACAACAACAACTGTGAAAACTTTCCAAAATCTTCATCAAAGTTCAGAAGGCCAGGAACTTGGTGGAGTTCCAGGGGCTTTCCTATTCATATATGAGCCATAAAATTAATATGTAACACTTCTGTGTTAATTAAGCCTATATATAAAGTTTCTGGTAAGAGATCTGAGCTGTGTTGGATAGTCCCAAGAGTAGGGAGTTGAATGGGGGTGGGATGAGAGGAATTATACCAATTTAATTTTATTCCACAAAACTAAGAGCTGGGGAAATTCCTACAGAAATGAGCTGCCAGTGGGATGTCCCTACTGCTCAAACCAAGCTTCTAAGTTTCCTCCCACCTCTAACAGTACTTGATCCAGTGAGTCCCTAAGCCTTCCTCCTCAACTTTCCCATAGTACTCTGCTCCTCTGCACCTCACTCTTTGGTTCCACCCTCAATTCTGACTTGGTTAATTTGTGCAAAAATATCTGACTGGTCTTCCTGTACCTAGTTTTTATGTTCTCCAAACCATTCTATATCCTGCCATACAGTGATTTCTTTTTATCCAAGGATTAATTTGATTGTCACACCCACACTGAAATTCCTCAAATCCAATTTCTTCCAGGATAAATTTTACACTCCTTAGGTGACATACAAGGACCTCCTACCATACAATCAGCAACAACGAACAGAGGCCATTCATTTACTCCTTGTTCTTTGGATGATGTTTTCACATTTCGGCCTAAGCTTTTTATTACCTAAGGCTATTTCCTTTTCCTTTTTGCAATGATTGTTTCTTTTTATATCCTGCCATTAAAAAATTTTAAATGACAGTTTTAAAATCCCACAGAATAACAGTCTAAAAGGTTGTTAAGTAAGTACCAGTCCCTTGCCCCCTGCCCATCACAATTTCCTTCTCCTTCGAGGCTATACACTTTCACTCTTGTTGATTATTTTCATATCTTCCTCCAGATCTCTAAATAAAATACTGATGTTGCTATTCAATTTTAAAATATTAGGCATTATCTATAAACTTTGTATTGCCGAAGATTTTGCTCTTTTATACTCACACACACATTCACACCCTTCTTGTCCACACATCCTGTCAATAAAATTTTATCATTATTTTGCACAAATATCTGTGTTAATGAGAATTCAAGTTGGAGTCATGTAGTATATTTTGACTTTTCCTTTTCTGCTTAACTCCTCCACTTTCTCAACATTTCTGTAAGTTTTGTAAAACTCCTCACATTATATCCACATGCATTAGATATATATTTGTTATCATTTCATCTTCTTGAAGCAATCTCCTGTGGAGCGTTGTGCTTTGCCCTTATAGCAGTTCCCTCAAAGTTTGTCCACAGCTATACTTCCCTTCACTTCTCAGGAAGGAGGTCTGGTTCACTGTTTCCCACATCTTCCTCTTGGCTACCCCCTCCTTTTGCAGAAGCGCATTCTTTCTAGGTTCCTAGAAAAAACTCAGTGCAGGGATATTTTTTGAGACCTTGTGTGTATTAAAATATTCTCACTCTACTTTTATACTTGAATGATAATTTGGCTGTCTGGAAAATTCTATGTTGGAAAAAAGTTTTCCTTCATAATGTCATCATCTAGCTTTCGAGGTTGTTGCTGAGAAGTCCGACTCCATGCTGACTCCTGATTCTGTGTGTGGAATCTGATTTGCTCGCCTTTTTAGCCTTAATTCTGACCAGAGACCCTGTTTTAGTTAGGATGCCTTCAGCAAATGAATGAAAATCAACTCAAAATGGCTTAAAAAATAAGGTGTGTTTCATCTAAGAAGTCCAAATGTAGGACAGCTCCCAAGATAGTTAATTCATTGATAAATGCCATCATCATTGACCCTAGTCTTTCCAGTTTCTAGCTTTTCCTTCCTCCTTCCCCCCCTTAGATTAGCTCTCCTTATGGCCTCACGGTGGCTGCAGCAGTGTCAGGTGTATCCAATATCCAGACGCAAGAAAGTATAAAAGAGGAAAAGATTGTCACTTCATATCTTTTCTAGGAGTGAGGAAACTTCTCCCAGAAACCCCCAGTCGGTTTTACCCAGTCTGATTGGTGAGACTATCTCCCCTGCCCAAGCCTAAATCAATCTTTGACAAAGGGAGTGGCACTACCTTGATTGCCTCAGATTAATCAGGATTCATCCTCAGGAATTTAGGAAGTAGCCAGCATCCACACAAGTGCATGACCAAGCGAAAGAGTGTACATACCTGAATAAAACTAGAGCTGTAACAGCAAGTAAAAGGGGAAATGGTTTGGGAAGGCAATCAACAATATCTACCATACTCCTGGACATACTTTAATTGATCCTATTATGGAAGTTCATATGGAAAATATGGAGTTCCCCCAATATTCATATCTTCAGGCCTCTGACTTTGCATTGGCTCCTGATGTTTCTATAGCAATACTGAAGCATAGGCTTGATTTTTGGGGTCTCCCTAGGAAGTCCTTTACCTCTGTCCACTTGACTGACATTGTATTAACTTCCTCTATAAGTGGAGTCAGTGTTGGTACTGGGTGCTCCCTACCCACTGAGGTGGGGCCCTGGCTGCAGCTTTGTACTGAAGCTCCCCCCTTCTCCCACCATCACCAAGGCTAATTGGTTCAAGGAGAGGATGCTGAACCCAAGTTGAACCAATCAGATTCTCTCCCTATTTGATATGAGGACTGAGAGAAAATCATTTGCTTCAAACTATAACTTCAGCCTCAAGAGGGGCAGCCATATTCCATCTTGTACTTTGGGGTACAGAGAACTCAGCTAGCAGGGAGAAGGAGTAAATGCACAGAGAGAAGCAGAGATGTGATGGGAGTGGAGCGCTCCTGGCTTTCCACATCCTGATGTCAGGCCCTGCCTGCCTGAGGGAGGGCTGGCTGCATTCCTGCCCTTGAGTCTACTGAGATAAGCCAGCATTCTTATTATAACTCTCCCTTTTCCATTTAAAATAGTTCCCTGGAAGTTCTGCTATTTTTAACCTAATCACCTTAAGGAGTTATGACCAATCCTTCTGGACTAGGGCTATAAAATCTCAGAGCTTGTGACTTTATCATGTGGCATGGGACCTCTTTCTCTCTCCCTTATCACCAGGTTTTTTTTTATTGCAGACCTTGTGGGGAATCTGGTGTGGTTGGGAAGGGGACCTGAGGTGTGGCCAGCAAGAATTAGCAGAAGAGTTTGTGTTTGGTTCATGCAGAGACTAGTAGGATATTTCAATTTTCTTTCATGTGGCATACAGTAAGCATTAATAAATATTTGAACAGATGAGCCGTCTATAGCTCAGAAATCTGATTCTGATAAAAAAAAATGAAAATTTAAAGTGACTGTGAATAGCTGTTGTGTCACACTGAACTATGAAAACTCAAGTGATCATCCTTAATCGTCGCACCTGTGGTGGCTGTGTTGGGGTGTCGGCCTTACATTTACCAGCTGGCTTCTACCTTCCGGTTATGCAGCTAGTTTGCTGTGGGTAGGACAGCTCTAGTGCTTAGAGAAGTCTTAAGGAGTCACAAACAGGTTGGGACCCGAACAAACGCTTTTGCTCAGAATCTTTGCGTTGATTTGCCACCTTCTGCCCAACTTTCAACATTTCTCAACCTGGCTCCTCTCATGTATGGCGTTAACTGGGACAAGTTGGAACTACAGTTCTCAGAACTCCTTTGCTTGTGTTAAAGTTGAGAGAGAGAGGCGCTAGCATGAGATTTGGTAGGTAGAAGTAAAACAGCAGCCATGCTTTGGGAGAAACACTCAGAGAGGTTGGCATATCCCAGCTTATCCCTGCTGTCCACCATTCTGAGTGAGAGAGACATAGGTGGTGGCAGATTCCATATGACCTTGGCTCCCCTGCTCCACACTTAGCTCTCCTCTCAAGTGCAGGCCCTGCTGATCAACAGACTCCAGGCTGGGCAATTCCACTCTGACAGCTACGTCCCTGGCTTCCCAGATGACTTTGCAAGCTCCAGCTTGCCCACCTGTGCTAGCACCAAAGAGGGCTGGTTAGTGACTTTTCTCTGATCCTTCAGATTCAGACCTTTAATTCCCCAGCTTCTCCAACAATAGTGGGTGGTAACTATGCTTTGTTTGCTCTGCCAGATGTCATCATAGCTTCTAGCATATAATGAATCCTTAATACACATTTATTAAACTAATGATCTTTAGGTTATAGAAAGAAGAAACAGAAAACAAGGAAGAAGGAAAGAAAGTACTTCTCTCATTGAACTGGCCCAGATGGTGGAGATTCTCTTCCGCACAATTTTTGCTAAGAGGAAAAGGTGCTTTCCAATCTCTTATTACTTATTTCTTAAAATAATTCCACAAGGCATATTCCTTAAAAAAAAAGAAAAACAAGAAAGAAAGAAAAAAAAAGGCCCATTTGAAACAGAGAAATGAAAGTAGCTGGTTTAAGATCCCGGGGCAAGCGAGGAAGTAAGCTAAAATTAGAACTTGTAGTTAGGTTTACCCTAACTACAGCTTAAGTCTACTCAGCAACTCACTGAGTTTCATCTTCCTTTCCTTATCAAACCCGCTTTTGTTCATCGACACCTCTCCTGCCCCTTCCCCATACACACATGTGCGCTTGTCCAAACACCACAAGTAAAAAATATATGAATGTGCTTCTTGAAATTACATTCAAGTTAATTTAATGGCTATTTATTGAGCATCTATGTGTAAGAAAGCTTGCGCTGCAGGCACCATGAGGACAAACAGAGGGCAGATGTGTTGTAGTGTTCCTACTGGAGAAACCATGAGGGACCACTGTTACTTATTACTTAATTCCTAGTCTCAGTACTCTGGCTTTTTCTCATTCCTCACTTGAGTCTTGGAGTTGTGGTTTCCTCATGAACAGAGACCCAAAGTAGCTTACTGAGATTCCTCAGAAATACGTCCTCCAGGCCAGGGCCCCTCACGGGAAACACTTGGTTATTCCCTTAGGCAGGTGGTTCTTAAAATTCACCCTTAAACCTTTACTTGGGAAGCCCCTGTAAAATGCAGAATTCTGGGCTTCCTTTCTTACTAGTTCTCCAACTCCTTTCCCTGCAGGTTAAAATTCAGGATGTCCATGGAATTTGTGTTCTTCACAAGACTCCAGGTGCTCATCTGATGCAATGGTCTTCAGGCCACTCTTGTAGAAATGTCCAAAAACACCCGAAAGAGAATCACCTGGGCACTTATTTTTATTTTTTACTAATTTTTAGAAAAATTATTTTTAACTATAGTTGACATACAATATCAGTTTCTTTTTTCTTTATTTTTTATTATTAGTTTCAGGTGTACAGAACAATGCAATAGTTAGCCTTTCCACCCCTCACAAAGTAACAACCCCCCTCCTCCCATCCACTGCCCTCCCACCCCTGGTATCATACATATTTATTACAATTCCATTGACTTCATTCCCACACTCTACTCCACATCCTGTGACTATATGTATATATAATTATAGTTGACATACAATATTATTCAACATCAGCTTCAGAAATACAGTGCGGTGGTCAGTCCTCTACACCATCCATGAAGTGGTCTCCCTAACAAGACATGAGTCCAACTGGTCCCCTAAAATATATTTACAACATTATTGATTATATTCCCCAGACTGTCTTTTCTATCCCTGAATACAATATCAGTTTCAAATGTACAACATAGTGATTTGACATTTACATACCTTACAAAGCAATCACCATAAGTCTAATAACCACCTGTCTCCATACATAGTTACTATGATGGCACCTAATTTTAAAAAGCTGATTCTTTTTTTTTTTTTTAAAGATTTTTTTTTATTGGGGAATTGGGGGGATGGAACAGTGCTGGGGAATTGGGGAAAGGGGAACAGACAAGTTGCTGTCATTTTGTTCTTCAATCTAGTTGTGGAGGATGTTGCTTCATTGGCCCAAGTTGGCACCATCATTGCGCTCTTCTCTGGCAAGGCAGATCAGTCGCCGGCTTCTGGACGGCCGCTCACTGCGGCTGCTGGCCGCTCACGCTGGCTGCTGGCCACACACGGTAGCCCATGGCAATCCACTGCCACAGGGACTGCAGCCCACGCTGTCGCCGGCGACTCATAGGCAGCCCAGCTCCAGGCTGAGCTGTTGTTCAACATCTTAGCTGTGGAGGGCAGTGTCACTGGCCCTCATATGTGGGATCCGAACCGGGGCCCTCTGGCATCCCAAGCGAGTTCTTAACCATCGCGCCACTCGGCCGGCCCTAAAAAGCTGATTCTTGATCCCTACCCCAGACCATCTGAATCAGAATTTTGGTGGCAGTGCCTGGGAATATGCATTTTTAACTCATTCCTCACTTGAGTCTTATGAGTCCACAGATCCCCATTTGAGCAATATTGTTAGAACTCCTCGTGTACATTTAAAGCCCTGTTTAGACACAAAGCCCTCTACACAGAGAAATAGAAAAAAAGGAAGGCCCGTCTAATAAAGATTGATTTTAGAATCATCCCTTCCTCACGCTTAGAATCCGTTCCCAGTTTATTGCTGATCTGAGCAATAAGTGGTTGGGTTCCCAAGGTCAGGCAGCCCTCGTACCCACGGAGGTGGTCAGGACCACTGACGGGCCCATGGAGCTAGCCCTGATTTGCAGACCAAATGTCATCTGCAGGTCCGTCAAACAGTAATGGGAACCTCAGGAGCCTAGGAGGTGTCGGGAACCGGCTTCCTGGGTAATGGGGGCTGTGGTCTTTCTGGGGCCAACCTCGGGTCACCTGTCTGCTTCCCCACCCCACCCTCCTGATAGCCTCCATTCTCAAAACCATGTCTAACATGTCATACCAGATGCCAGTTTTGTAAAACATAACTGTCACTCAGATCTCTTAAAAAGGGCATAACATGGCCCTGTGGAATGAAGGAAGAATCTTGAGACTGATGTGGTTGGAATCTGGGCCCTTTCCTAGGCCTGAGTTTGGACCAGCTACTGGGCCCCAAGGTTAAGTGCAGAGTGATAACTGCTGGGAGGGGCTGTGTGAAGTCAGCAGAGCCAGTGTGCAGAGCGCTCAGGAGGGCCACAAGATAGGTTCCTGACTCCACGCTTCCTTTTAACCTCATTCCTTCCTCTCCTCTCCACCCCTCACCCTCCCTGCTGCCATCACCAGCACTCCTTTCTAAATCTGAAAAGGCTTTCTCCAGCCACCACCAGACCCCCTTTTGTGGAGGACTCCTTTCTCTCCCCAGCCTTCCACAGCCCACACCACCACTCTGTCATCTTCAATGCTGTAAAACCTGCTTCTGAGGCTGAAAGGGAACATTTGCTGAGCCAAGTGCCAAGGACTAAAGATACAAAAGCAAAAGTGCTTAGGGCAGTGCCTGGCTTGTTTAGCAAATTACAGCTATTACTCACCATTGTTCTGCTATTTATTTCTCACAAGGGCTCTGGAGAGTCGGTCCTGACTGCTGATTGGCTCCTATTTGCAGGTGAAAAAAACTGGGGCTCACAGAAAGTAAGTAATTTGCTCCTGATCACATAGCTAGAAAGTGGTGTAACTGGAATTTTAACCCAATCTATAGACAGCTCCGAAACCCATACTTTTTCAACTGCAGTTAATAGGACCTCAGTCGCAGGTCTTACATTCAGAATAAATACAGGAAAGTCTTTTTAAAATCAACTAGCTCTGGAGATATATACACATATTTAATTTTTGTGTGTGTGAAATTAACATGACTTATCAATGACTTCAAAAAAGTCACCCAATATTTATAGGGAAAGTGACAGATTAAACAAGATAGAAAACACATTGCTAGTTGCTGACATTGGGTGACGCATAGATGGAGATTCAGTATAAGAATCTCTCTGCTTTTGTATGTTTGAAAATCTCTTCCCTGAAGAGTTAAAAACCAAATTTATTCCACATCTGCCCAAGAGCTAATGATTACAGATTATCTGTAGGCCCTAAATCAGGAGTGGACAGGCCACATTTTGTGAGGATCCTGTTGTTGAAGATTTTGAATACTAAGTTTTTACTATTTAAACTCTTAAAAAAAATGAGAATTTATGTTTATTGTATAATATGGGCAAGGCATTCTTTTAAGTGCTTAATAAGTGTTCTCAACTAATGGCCAGAACTTTGCCTGTGACCACCCCTTGCTATAAGAAACACTGGGAAATTGAGTATCTAGTAAAAGAGGATAAAACTACTAGGGTCTTGACTTAGATAAATGGGTGATGAGACTGGGGACACATTAAGTCACTGGGCAGTGTTAGATTATTATTATTTATTATTTTAAAAATATAGAGAGCTTTACTTAAATATTTTCAGGTACACAAGAGAGAGATTTATGTCACATGGCACATCAAAGTTCCCTAAGTATATCTTTTAACATCTCTCTGTCCCCAAAGTCCAATTTTTATATCCGTTGCCCTAAGCTCATCCTGTCTCTCTCGAAAAGACTGAATACTTTGGATTTATCTTCACTGTATGCTCTTTCTATTCTTCCTCCTCTTAACTCCTCCTCATTTTCAGGTCTTTCTTTCTATGTCTCTTTGTCTCTTTCTTATATAAGCGTAATCCAGCCTATTGTGTTAGATATCGATTGGAGGAACAAATTACTCCAAATTTTGTGGCTTAACGTAAGCATGTTATCACACAGATTCTGTGCCTCAGGAATTTGAGAGCGGCTTCATTGGATGTTTATGGCCCCAGGTGTCTCATGAGGTGGTAGTCAAGATGTTGGCAAGGGCTGCAGTCATCTGAAAGCTTGACCGGGGCTGGAGGGTCCACTTCTAAGATGGCTCACTCAGATAGCTGCTGACACGAGGCCTCAGTTTCTCACTCCATGGCCTCTCCATAGGACTGCTCAACATGACGGCGGACTTCCCTCACAGAGCGAGTGACCTGGGAGAGAAAGAGAGCGAACGTGCAGTAGCCACAGTGCCTTTTATGACAGGGTCTCTGAGTAATACTGTCACTTCTGTCTGTTAGAAGGAAGTCACTAAGTCCGGCCCACACTCAAGGAGAGGGGAATTAAGCTCTTCTTCTTGAAGAGACGTGTAGCAAAGGGTCTGTGGGTATATTTTTTAAGCCACCAGATATACATATCATTTAATTTTCACACCTAATTTTTTTTTTTTAGGATGCAAGGGAGAAGGGGAAGAAGGAACAGAGGAATGGGAAGAAAAGTGAGTCATGGGTTGGTAGCTGTATGAGTCTCCTAGGGCTGACATCATAACAAAAGACCACAGACTGGGTGGCTTAAACAGCTGACATAGATTTATTTTTTCACAGTTCTAGAGGATCTAAAAGTACAACAGCAAGGTGCCAGCAAGGTTGCTTTCTGTGTAGGCCTCTCTCCTAGGCTTACAGATGGCCATGTTCTTGCTATGTCCTCACACGGCCTTTCCTCTGTGTGCACACACTCCTGGTATCGCTTCTTCAGAGGACACCAGTCCTGTTGGATCAGGGCCCCATCCTTATGACCTCATTTAACCTTAATTATCTCCTGAAAGGCCCTTTTTCCAAATCAAGTCACATTTGGGGGTTTAGGGCTTCAGCATATCGAACATATTGATTTGGGGGACACAATTTAGTCCATGACAGTAGCTATGTGCGACGTGTGCTTTGCACATTACTTCTATTAAAATCATATTTTAAAATAAAATGGCTTTGTGGCTTTTTTGGACATTACAAATATACTATACTATTTAAAATAGTCACCAAAGTTACAAGATTTTTATAAACAATATGTAAAGCAATAATCTTTACAGGAACAAATGAAAGTGATTCTTTAAGCATCTTTTTATCGTGAAAAATAGCTCATGCAAAAAGATACATAAAACATAAATATACAATTTAACAAATTATGAGAAAGTAATCATCCTTTTAACTGCTAGCCAGGTTAAGAAACAGAACACTGCCTGCAAGTCAGAAACCCCCTACATGTACCTTCCAAATTATAAGCACCCCTCTTCCCCCAAAGGTAACCACTGTCTTGTCTTGCACAATATTCACTTCATTACCATTCTTTTTTACTGCCTAAATATGCATTCCTATTGAATGTTCAAGGCCCTAAGGATACAGGAGTGAAGTAAACAGAAATTCCCTGCCCTTATGGAGTTCACATTCTGACAATAATCGGTGATCACGTAAGAAACAATAAACAAAATAAACTATCTGGGATGTTAAAAGGTGATAAATGCAAAAAAAAAAAGGCAGAGCTGGCATTTACTTGGCTCTATTAGCATGTAATGATTTCAACATTAGTAGGGAGGTAAAGGGAGAATTGAAAGTATGGAGGCAAGAAAGTAAATGCAAAGAGGAAGGACAACAATAAAGAAAAAAGAGAAGAGGGAACACCAGAGGAAGGAGAAAGAGAATGTCAACAGCAGAGAGAAATAGAACAGGTGTTAAAAAAAGAGAAGAAAGGGAAAAAGAGAATAAGGTAGAGAAGGAAAAGTGGGAGGTTAAAAGTTCTCTCACCTGGAGGGTTATTGAAAAGACCCTGAGCCAGAACCACTTTATTTATATTTTGGTAAAAAGGAATACAGCAGGTCCTCTAACAACATCATTTTGCTTTGTTATAATGTTAATAAGATGCCATAGGAATTTACTCTTGTTTATATCAATTAGTCTATGGTAAAATTGTTTTCCATAGTTGCAAGAACCTATCAACGACATTAAATGAGGATTTACTGTACTAAATTCTTAATCAGAGAGGGCAATTTCCTGTATTTCACATTGTTCTGTTTAATATTTATTTTATGTAAGCTAAAACTTAGCTAGCATGAAGGTATTCCTTAATACTTGTGCAAAATTTAAGCAGTTGTTGTAGAGATGGATGTTTTAGAGCCCATAACAGACGACTGGGCTGAGCAGAGGCCATGCAACAGGCCTGGAATTTGTGAGAATTGACAGCTATTAATCTAGTAATCTTCTTAAAAAAAAAAAAAGCAGGGCAGTGTAAGGGGATTGACTTACAAGGATGAGAGATGGTCGTTGTTTTTTGTTGTTTTTTTAAATTTTCTTGAAGTGTATTTGGCATATAATAATAGTTTCAAGTGCACAAAATAGTGACTTGACATTTGTATATCTTAAGATGTGATCACCATAAGTCTAGTACTCAACTCACTGTACAAAGTTATCGCGATATTATTGACTATATTCCCTGTGCTGCAGAGAGGTGTGGGTTTGACTAGAGTGTTAGGAAGAGCCTCGGTGAGCAAAGGCTTGATGGAGGTGAGAGACTTACTGATGTCTGGAGGAGGAAGACTGCTCCTGGTAGAAGAACCAGCTAGTTTAAAGGCCTAAGGCGGTGCATTCATTTCATAGGACTGCGCTGACAAAGTCCCATAAACTGGCTGACTGGAAAAACCCCAGAAGTCTATTTCCTCATACCTCAGGGGGCCAGTAGTCTAAAATCAAGGTGTTGGCAGGGTTGGGTCCTCTTTGGAGGCTTGGAGAGAGAATCTGTTCCTTCAATCACTCCAGTCTTCGCCTCCATCATCACATGGTGTTGCCCTTTTGTGTTTGTGTCCTTTTTTGGAAGGACACAGTGATCAGATTTAGGCCCCACTCTCATCTAATAGGAACTCAACTTGATTACATCTGCAAAGGGCCTATTTCCAAACACGGTCACATTCCTAGGCACTGGGAGTTAGGACTTCAACATCTCTTCCGGGGACACAATTCAACCTCTGCCAGATGGGAACATGCCCGGCCAGCTTGGGAAACAGCAAGGAAGCCAAGGAGGTTCTAGCTAAGTTAGTTACATTTAAGAGATTTTACTTAACTTTGGGATAGAAATGCGTTAGTTCTAGCATTGTTGCATCTCTTTCATTTCTTTCTCAAATATATAGTATACACGTATGTGAGATCAACCTTAAAAATTAAAAGCATAGAGATTACAATGCCTACTAAGGAGCTGAAGGGGGTGTCCTTTGATTTATTGTTGGTACCTTAAAAGTAGAAATGGAAACTGAGAAACAATTAAGAATTGGTGATTCCAGTTAATAATACAGTATTGATTTTTAAATAGAATCATACTGGCTGCTGTGCTAAGAAAAATTGTCATGTCCAAGACTGATAGGTCTGATTTTACTAGTTAACCTAGTAAAACTGACTGATACCCAGCTAATCAGAGGCAGAGCAGGGATTCAAACCCAGGCAGTCTGGTGCCAGGGTCCATGCATTTGACTTCCACCGGCTGCGACCTGCAGTGTGTCTCTACTCCTGGTTTTAACCTGTTACCTCAGGCACCGCTGGCAGAATAATGATTTACCTGCTTTGATTCCAAAACCCAGGAGGGAGTCAAGAACAGGGGGAGAGTGTGTGTCCTGACCACTGAGGACAGAGAAAAACGAGTTTGGTCTTTTTGCAGTGCAAGGCAAGCCCTATCTCCCCTCAAAACTCACACAGGCACATTCTCCAAAAAGGAAGGAGATCAGATCTTGGGCAGCCAAAAAATGACAACTGCCCACTATAATTTTGAATAAACAACGTGGTACCTGAAAAGAGAATGGGAAATGTCAACCTAGAATTCCAATTAAAAGATATCAGGGACTTATTAAGACACCATGGGAGAAGAAAAATCCTCCTGGGCACTGGGTCTTCTCTTTATAAATTAAGTGACCTTGAATCACACACAGTGCTAATCCAACTTTTGGGTTGTGTCACATTCATACGGTTTTCAGTGCTAAATCAGTACCACAAACTTTAGCAGTCTAAAACCCTACCCAATTATTATCTCAAAGATCAGAGGTTTGGGCCTGGCATCGCTGGGTTCTCTGCTCAGAGCCTCACATGGCGGAAATGAAGGTGTCAGCTGGCCTGCATTCTCATCTGATAGGCTCTTCTGTCAGGGTACAGTGTCTCTTTGGTGTCTCTTCAGAGTCCTCTTCCAAGGTCATGGAGGCTATTGGCAGAATTCAGTTCCTCGTGGTTATAAGATTAAGGCCCTTGCCATCTTGCTGGCTGTCAGCAGTGATTGTTCTGGGCTCCTAGACAGCAGCTTATACAGGGTGCTGTACACAGGTTGTTGGGAATTTTGGGAGCTGTATTAGTTTACGAGGTCTGTCATAGCAAGTACCACAGACTATGCGGCCTAAATAAACAACAGACATTTACACCCTTGACATTTTTTTTAAATTATTTTTTATTATGAAATACATATTTTTCAGAATTAGTTTCAGCTGTACAACACAGTGCAATAGTTATACTTTTTACCCCTCGAAGTGACAACACCCCTCCCCCAATCTGCCACCCCATGGGTTGGTAGCTGTATGAGTCTCCTAGGGCTGACATCATAACAAAAGACCACAGACTGGGTGGCTTAAACAGCTGACATAGATTTATTTTTTCACAGTTCTAGAGGATCTAAAAGTACAAGAGCAAGGTGCCAGCAAGGTTGCTTTCTGTGTAGGCCTCTCTCCTAGGCTTACAGATGGCCATGTTCTTGCTATGTCCTCACACGGCCTTTCCTCTGTGTGCACACACTCCTGGTATCGCTTCTTCAGAGGACACCAGTCCTGTTGGATCAGGGCCCCATCCTTATGACCTCATTTAACCTTAATTATCTCCTGAAAGGCCCTTTTTCCAAATCAAGTCACATTTGGGGGTTTAGGGCTTCAGCATATCGAACATATTGATTTGGGGGACACAATTTAGTCCATGACAGTAGCTATGTGCGACGTGTGCTTTGCACATTACTTCTATTAAAATCATATTTTAAAATAAAATGGCTTTGTGGCTTTTTTGGACATTACAAATATACTATACTATTTAAAATAGTCACCAAAGTTACAAGATTTTTATAAACAATATGTAAAGCAATAATCTTTACAGGAACAAATGAAAGTGATTCTTTAAGCATCTTTTTATCGTGAAAAATAGCTCATGCAAAAAGATACATAAAACATAAATATACAATTTAACAAATTATGAGAAAGTAATCATCCTTTTAACTGCTAGCCAGGTTAAGAAACAGAACACTGCCTGCAAGTCAGAAACCCCCTACATGTACCTTCCAAATTATAAGCACCCCTCTTCCCCCAAAGGTAACCACTGTCTTGTCTTGCACAATATTCACTTCATTACCATTCTTTTTTACTGCCTAAATATGCATTCCTATTGAATGTTCAAGGCCCTAAGGATACAGGAGTGAAGTAAACAGAAATTCCCTGCCCTTATGGAGTTCACATTCTGACAATAATCGGTGATCACGTAAGAAACAATAAACAAAATAAACTATCTGGGATGTTAAAAGGTGATAAATGCAAAAAAAAAAA
>NW_017731865.1:372391-394212 GCF_001890085.2 Hipposideros armiger | reverse complement strand
CCACGTCCCACGACTATATACATACATATATATATACAACGACTATATATATATATATATATATATATATATATATATAAAACCCTTGATGTTTTGAAGGCTGGAAGTCTGAGACCTTGGTCATCAGCAGAGTTGGTTTCATTCTGAGGCCTTTCTCTTTTGCCTGTAGATGTGTCTTCACGTGGTCTTCTCGCTTTGCATGTCCGTGTCCTAATCTCCTCTTTGTATAAGGACACAGTCACATTGGGTTAGGGTCCATCCATATGATCTCATTTTACCTTAATTACTTTTCTAAATGTTCTTTCTCCAAATATAGTCATTCTGAGCTACTGGGTTAGGACGTCGACATATGAATTTGGGGAAACACAATTCGGCCTATAACTGGGATCATCTTAGAATTCTGCCTCCCACACAGACATTTTGGCTGGGGTTGTAAGGCCAGTGTAGGCTCTTATGAAAGTTACTAGCAGGTCAATAATAGCCACCCTCTGTTGTGGGGCTTCAAGTCTTTTATGAAAGACTAGACACTTGCAAAATGTAAAGCATTCCCTGGAATATGAAGTATTATTCTGAACGTTTCTAATTTCCTGAGATTTAGAATAAAATACTTGTTTTAGATACCTGAGGAAACTCTGAAGCTACTTAGATACATTTAGAAAATTTGCTTAACTTTTAGATAGAAATAAGTTTGTTCTCGCATTGTTTTATCTCTGTTATTTCCTTTCTCAAATACCAGGGGTACCAAAAAAATGTATATGAGTGGACACTTTGGTCAACGTTGCTAAAGCAGTAAGCAGTTCGCCATAATCAGAAGTGTCTGGACGCTGATGGTTACCACTTTGAGCACCTCTTGTAATTGCAGAAGTCAAATGTGACTAGTACTCATCGTTTGTTAATGGTATATATCGAGTATTACAATTTTAATAGTTTTTTTCCTTTCTTAAAATGTGTATACATTTTTTGGCACCCTCTGCATACAGTATACATGGGATCAACCTTTAAAATTAAAAGCATATTAGATTGCAATTTCTACTAATGAGCAGCGGGGGGTGTAGTTTGATTTATGGAAAGTACAAATGAAAGCTGGGAAACAAGAATCGATGACTCTAGTTAATACAGTATTGTATAGTTGAAAGTTTCAGAGAATAGCTCTTAAGTATTCTCACCACACACACACACACACACACACACACACACACACACACACACACACAACTATGTTAGCTATGTGGGATGATGCATATTGTGAGGGAAAGAGGAAAATTTCCCCCGTTTTTCTCCTCTTTTTCAGGCTGGTCTAATAACCTAATTAACATGAGACAGATTAACAGGAGAAAATAAACAAATTCATTATGCATGTACATACATACAGGGGTTAATCGGGCAGTTGCATTTGCTGTCTGGAGCTAAGAAGAAAGTGGGTAGTGGCTTGACAATTCAAACGGCAGGAAATTAATTCACATGGAGATAAAAAGCAAATGTTTGGTAAATAAATGTTTGCTGGGCCATCTTTAACAATGGGGCACAGAGAGGACTTTGATCCAATGGGCCCTTGCTGGGTTCCTCCCTGTCAACCACACTAGCTCCTATCAAACTATAGTTATCTATGGTGATAGCTCCTGTCCTGGAGCAGTTCCTCTCTCTAAATTCTTTTAGGCACTTAAGGGGAAGGTCAAATGTTTTTCCCAAGTCTTTTGTTTCTTGATAATAGCCAGCTTAAAATAATCAATATCCCCAAAGAGGCATATTTTGGGGTGGCAAACTGTGCTCCCCCTCAAAGTGTTAATTATCTTGATTTTGGTAAATATTTTATAATACATATGCATATCAAAAAAGTTTAAGACAGGAATTTGTCTTAAAGTTTCAAGCAGACAAAAAAGAATTAAGGGATAAATTCACAGATAGGTTTATCATTAGGAAGTTGGTGTTTGAGCAAGTACTAAAAGTTCTACATTTTGAAATAATTTCTTTTTTTAAAATCCTGATTTAAGTGGATTGATATTTATTGCCTATGGGGGTTTATATGCATTCCCATTTTAGATTTGGCTTAAAAAAGGAATCTTAATTCTTTCAAGACAGCTCTCACAACTGACAGAGAGGTGATAATTTCTTTTTCCATATTTCTCCAAGCTGAGAATGTATACTTTTCATAATTGACTTAAATCTTCAAGGGGGGAAAAAATCAGCTTTTCTTGCAGATGGGAGGAGAGGGAAAAGGGGAACAAATTTTAGGCTGCAGGGGCCAATTACAGAGCCTTGCATACAGAAACTGCTCAAGAGATGTGTGTTAAATTGGCTTAAATCTAATTGAATTAAAGCTTAAGATGAACTATTAATCCCTGAAATGAATAAAATTAAAACGAGAATATGAAAATGATAAAACTGGGACATAAATCTTCAAAAGAAGAAGTTTTAGGACAAATAAAATGTATATCCTTTTATACACTAATGAATTCTTTACATAAATATAGAAAGAAATAAAATAGGCAAAATTATTAAAAGTCATTTGGTAACTTATTAAAGACAGCACTACAATATTCATGTGAAGGATTAGACAAATTCATGGAATCTATCAAAAAATATTTTTGAGGGCTATGTATTAGGTTTCATAAAGGATACAAAGGCTTATAAGTTTTTCATATTTAGGAAAAGAGTCTACAGTCCAGGGTTTTTAGATTCCTAGACTATTTCTATCAAAGCATATTGTCTCCACCTGGTCGCCATCTCCCCAGGAAAAGAGTTGAATTGATGTGATTTATAGATTATTTAAAAAGTCAATAAAATGTGACTCATTTGAAAAATATTTATTGAATA
The DNA here is from genome assembly GCF_001890085.2 of Hipposideros armiger. Taxonomy (NCBI): domain Eukaryota; kingdom Metazoa; phylum Chordata; class Mammalia; order Chiroptera; family Hipposideridae; genus Hipposideros; species Hipposideros armiger. The sequence goes on along the minus strand of NW_017731865.1, from coordinate 391,398 downwards.
ACTAGAGATCTCAAGTTTTTATTTGCTCCTTCTTTCCTAGTTACTCTTAAAGTAATTATAAATTAGAATGAAATTGAACTGTCAATTGAACTGACACAGATAAATCCTTTTTTCAATTAGTACTTTACAGGGCAACATTGTAACACTCCAATAGCCTCCAATATTAAAATATTTAAAGAAAGACTTTTCTTCCTACTTTTATAACTAGTGCTTTATGCCTGCGCAGTGGAGGAATTGAGGTGCAGCTGTCCTGGTATAAACCTCTCCACAGCAGAGGTAGGTTTGGGGTGCCCACTTGAGAGCCAGCCAGGGATCCCCACTGCTCCAGATTTTGTCCTGAGGAGAATCCGGGTTTGTAAATCATGCACCATAGTCTTGAATCAGGATAATGGATTCTGATCTGCTGTGCCTCCCAAAGAACAGGAATTTAATCAACTGGACACCTGGGAAATTTTAACTTCTGCCTCTAAGGAGAGCTGAGGAGACCGGACACTATTTGTGGCTATTATTTTCTGTTCTGGTCAGGCAATAATGTGCTTAAGATACAGAAACCTACTCTGTCGACTGCATATAAAATGGGTGGGTAGTGAATGTTACTGTAAGGATGCAATGAAAATCTCATGCACATATAGAGGGCTATATAACCTAGCCAGGGGATCCAGAGAACTCAAAGGAGGTAGGTCTTGATGTAAGAAATGTCCTACTGTATAGAGAATTTTTATGAGTTTATTTGAGCCAAACTGACGACATACGCCGGGGAACAAGATCACAAGTGCTCCAGAGAATAACAGTTTTGCAGCTTCTTTTATGCATTTGAAATTAAGGAGGGGACTCAAGAAAGATTGGAGAAAGCAAGAGGGAGGGGGCGGAGGGTTGGACTACAGGATAGTTAGGATTCTGCCTCTCTTGAAGGTTAATACCCCCTTGGAGGGGTATTACTATCTGTTAAGGTGTGTTAACCTTGATGCATAAGAACAATGGACAGGGCTGACTTAAAATCTTTCATTAAAGAAGTTTTAGGCCTGGAGCACTACTACCCACCATGACTTGCCCACTTAGGGAATTTATGATCAGGTCACCCTGTGAGGTTACTGTCCATAGAATCTCCTTTTTTCATCCACACAGGTCAGGAGTGTTAAATCTGGCTCTGCAACTTACTACAGTCATGCGCTGCATAACGACCTTTCTGTTAACAACAAAAAGCATACATATGGTCCCATAAGATTATAATGGAGCTGAAAAATTCCTATCACTTTGTGACATTATAGCTGTCATAATGTTGTAGCACAATGCATTACACAAATCCATTGTGTTACAATGGCCTACAGTATTCAGTATAGTAACACGCTGTACAGGTTCGTAGCCTAGGAGCTGTAGTGGAACAGAATTTGCTACCCCAAAATACAAAGGGTGCTAAAAAAATGTATACACATTTTAAGAAAGGAAAAAACTATTAAAATTACTCTGATGGTAACCACTTTGGGCACCTCTTGCAATTGCAGAAGTCAAACGTGACTTGTATGCATGTTTTGTTATTGGCATATATTGAGTATTACAATTTTAATAGTGTTTTCCTTTCTTAAAATGTGTATACATTTCTTTGTCACCCCCTGTATATCTATTTGGCATAAGTGTTGTTTTAGGCTGGTCAATTTGAAGAAACAGCAGACTTGGGAGAAGCTCTGAAAACCATGTAGAAGTTGCTCTTTGTAAAAGACACATTTGTAAGAGGAATCTCCATTTGTAAAGGTGTCTCCCTCAAAGTACCAGGAAGTACCATCCCCAGAAATAGAAACCAAAGACATGGTTTAGGGAGTAGGTGGTGAATTTACCTTCCATATATGCTGACACTTTCATCTGAACGGGATAGTCAGCTAGGAAGAGCCCCTAAACCGATGGAAAAGCAGGATATGAATTCAGGAAAGAACAAGGCTGGCTAGAGAGTCAGAGTAGAGGGCCACCCAAAGAGAAGTGATGGTTGCGGTCGTAACAGCAGAGCCACTGAGAGTGCTGGCGTAGAAGGAATAGAGGCGTACACAACTGGGCATACAGAAAGCTAACGCGGGGAAGAAAGAAGGCAACAAGTGACAGTGGAGTCTACCTCGGTTGCACAGAAGGGCTAAATTAAACACTTGGAGAAAGGCTACAGCATTCCTTAAATATTCACTATGCTCATTTGCTTGCTTGAACTCGAACAATCCTCGCCTGAGATGTTTTTCTTCAGAGCCAGAAGGTAAAGATTAGGAAACTGCCTGAAACCACCTGAGACAGGTTGAAGTTGCCTGAAGACCCCTCCAGTGACCTCAGCAGGAGCTTTTCTCATTATACCCTCACTATAATACTGAAATCTCCACCCAAGGCGGAGCTTACCCACCATTTTCTATACATGCAATGTATGTGTAAGTCATGTTCACTCACTGTGCATGCTCACCCCAAAACATACCTCAATATGCTATGATGGAAGCAGCTAGCCGGATAAAGCCTTTCTGCTCCAAGAGGCACTGCTTTGGGAACAATCCCCAGTGTGCTCCTTGCATGCTGGCTTGCAATAAAATTCCTACTAACAAAATCAACTCGGGGTGTTCTTTTGGCTGACATCTACCAGCTGGCCAAACCCCAGTTCAGTTCAGTAACAAGTTATGGCTAGAGATGGGACAGAATTAGGACGGTACTTGTATAGAAGGATTGAGACTATTTAGGACTCTCAGTGCTGAGTTTTGATGATTTTAAAGTTTTTGCAGGCAAATTGCTTTATCATTAATCTTAGAGTTAGTGTCATTACTACAGAAGTTTTGGATGTAGTCATAAAAAAAGTTTTGGCAGCCTCTGTGATTTACCTATTAAGTTAAAAGAAATAAAACATCACTCTTTGACATTAGAATGTAATATCTATCTATCCATATGATGAGAAATTAACTCAATATTTTGCAATGAGCAGTTGCAAAAATATTTATAAGTATATATTCTAAAACCTTGACTTAATTACAATCCTGAGAGAATGTATAGTGTGGTAGAGAGAGCAAAAAAAATCAGAATCATATAGCCATGGGCCAAATCCTATGATCCTGGAAAAGTTATTCATACTTGAGATGCCTGTTTTGTCTTCTCTAATACCCCTAAAATCACATCACTAAATTAATGATAGCACCTATTGCTGTAATAATTAAATGGACAATGTATATGAAGTACCTTGAACAGGGCCCAAAGCATAGTAAATGTTACCACTAGTATTGTTTTTGTGTTATGATTGTTTTTTTGTCTCTTTGGCATTCCTCCTTGTACCTTAGTTTTAACACTAGGTGGCAGCAATGCTCTCTTAACTAATTTAAATGAAAACTAACTTTCTGGAATTGATATCAGTGAAGACTTACCCAACAGGAAGATATGTATAGGGCACCAGAAAAGCATGGGGAGAGAGAGCATGGATCAAGAGAGAGAGAGAAAAGGAGGCAAGGGAGAAGGTGGGAGGCAAAAGAGAAGGAGAGGGAGAGAGAGAGGGAAGGAGGAAGGGAGTATGAGTGAGCTATGTAGGCAAGTTTAGAAATAACTTGATATTTCCAAAGAAAATACTGAAATAGTCATGATGAGGGTGAAAACCATCCTTTACTGGATATTCTTCTACCTTTTATAGGATTTCGCATCATTTTTGTTTTTAAATACATATGGGGGAGCTGTGGTTGCCATATAATTTCTGTGTTGAAAATTTTTAAGGATCTTAACTGGTTCTAGATGAGAATCAGCAAAATAAGCTGCTTCCCAGAAAATGTCTGTAAAGCATAATGTGTTTTACTGTTCTTTTTTATCAAACTATTAATCTCAAAATTATAAAAATATGGCTATTTTCCTCTATGTAAAATATTCCTTCCACCGTAAGACACTTAATGGTATATTAATTATCTACTGCTCTGTAACAAATACCCCAAAAGGTTGGTGGCTTAAAACGACAGACATTTGTTATCTATTACTCTCTGAGGGCCAGGAATCCTGCGGCGCTTAGCTAGGTGGCCAGGCTCAGGGTATCCCATGAAGTTTCAGTGAAGAAACTGGGGCGATAGTCAAAGGAAAGTTTGACTGAGCCTCGGAGGATTTGCTTCCAAGATGGCTTCACTCCCATGGGTTGGTGGCAAGAGGCCTCGGCTTCTCACTAGTTGTTGGTTACAGGCCTTGATTCCTTTGCATGTGCATTTCTCCATAAGGTGTCTTACCTTATCTCCCAATATGGCAGCCAACCTTTTCCAAGCAATATTACAAGAAGGAAGCCTCCTTCCCCCCGTACCTTTTATGACCTCGTCTCAGAAGTCATACTCTGTGACTTGCACCACATTTGTTCAAAGTGAGTCACACAGGAAATAACTAAATGCAATTGTCAGGAACTATACACATATGCAGGAGGTAGCGTTCCCACATGGAGCAATCACAGGCTGTCTGATCTCCCTCAGGGTGGCCCTTGGCCCATTACATTCTCTCCCTAGGTCTCGATTTCTTCATTTATAAAAAAAGAACAACCCATGGGTCCACGCACCACTTCAGGTGGCCTGTCAGTTAACAACTCGGTCTCTGTTTTTTCATCTCTAACATGAAATGGTCTCAGACAGTGGCTTTCAAACTTTTTAGACCCACTGTAAGAACCATATTTTACATTAAAACTGTGCACGCACACACAACACACACACACACACACACACACACACACGCATGTGCATGAATGCATATGTATAACAGAAAAAGTTCCATAAAACAATACTGATTCGTGTGGTGTACTCTAATTTCCCCACTATTCTATGCTAATTCATTTAAAAATTTCTCACTCTACTCCAGTAAGGCCCAAATCTACTACATTGGTTTCACAATCCATTAATGGCTTCACCATTCTTTAAATACTAACACCTACTCCTTGCTGCTCGTTTTCCATGGTACTAGCACGGAGGTGTTCAAGAGCAAGCCAGTCCTGACCTCCTAGTTTCTGGGAGGAACAAAAGCATCTTCTGAAGATGGGTCAACACTGGGAGCCTCTTCTAATTAGGCAGGAGCTAGTATCAGAGATAGCTGTCAGGGGGGAAGGGTGCTGTGTTTTAGCTTCAAAAGTTGGCCCTGCAACTCACTCACTCCCTTTGTGACCCTGGGTAGTGCTTTAACCTCTCAGCGTAGTCCTCCTCTCTGCAACAGGAATAATAAGTAACACCTGCCTATCTCATAAAGTTGTCATTAGGCTCAGGATTCGATAATTGGGCACTTACCGGGTGGCAGAACAGACGCGATCTTTAATCCTCACAACAACCCTGTAACAGATAAAGAGGATTACACTCGGTTTCTAGAAGAATTGGCAAAGCTGTAGCAGCAAGTAGAACTAAAATTCCAAACCAGGTCTGACTCCAAAACCCTCACGCAAAATGGAAAGGTAAGCTATTTTCATTTAACGTTAAGTGGTGACCAGCTGATGTGTTGCTATAAAATGTAGACCCGTCCTGAATCACCACAGTGTAATGGTTTCAGAAACTGGTCCATCAGGCCACGTTTTCGGCTCCCAGCTTGTTCTTCACACGAACATATATCACGTATGGGTTTCGAGCTTTAGCGTTTACAACCGGCGTGACTTACGAGGGCGAGTGAACACGCTCCTCAGCGTCATCAGCGAAAATCGCTCCCAGTCAACACGTCAGAACTGAGCACATTTCTTTAAGTGGGGCCCCCAAACGGTTCCCCGAACCAGGTCTCCAAATAGCTTCAACATCACCTCCTTACATGTAAAAGTCTGGCTTTCAGGAAAAGGCCCGGCTTATGGCCCTTTGCGCTCGTGGGCTTTGTTCTGTCAGCTTATGCGGCTCCTCGGCTGTGTACCCGGAGGCCCCCGCCCCGAGGGGACCCCGCGGGGCTCGAGTCCCGGACAGGGCGCCCCGGTCCCCCTTCGTGGGCGGGACCCACACCACAAAGCCCTTTGTTGAGGCCGCGACGTGATGTGGGGCTCTCCAGCTCTGGGTGCCGCCCACAGCTCCCGACGTGAGCAGAAAGGAGGCGCGGGCCCGCAGGCGGTGCGCGGCCATGTGCGCCTAATGGGGCGCGCTCCGCTGTCGGTCCGCGAGGGACCGCTACCCTCGGAGACCCCCGATCGCCAGTAAGCGGGCGCCGGCACCCCCATCTGGGAACGTGCCCCCGAAGCTCTGGCGGAGAGCGCGCGCCTGTGGGTGGCGGGAGGGGAGGGGCGCGGGCGTGGGAAGGCGCCCGGGGAGGAGGGCCCGCGCCTTCGCCCGGGGCTCTGCAGCGGCTTGGGGGCTCCTCCCGCCCCGCGAGCGGGCTCGCACAGGAAGCTGCACAGGGTGGGTGGGGGGCAGACTCACCTATGAAAAGTGTGAGTGGGAGAGGAAGTAGGAGTGATGCTTAGAGTTGGACGCTTTTTAAGTTCAGATGTTTGAAAGAGGAAATATTTGAGTAAGTTTGTATTTTTTAAAGGGCCAGGGCCTGTGCTCGGCACAGGCATTTCTCTCCTTCCCCTTCTCTCCCTCTCTCTCCCCCTCCCTCTCCCTCCCTCTTTCTCTTTCTCTCTTTTAAAAATTTATCTCTTAACATTGCCACAGTCTGAGGCATTTTGGTGATGCGGCTTTGAGCTGGTTTGGCAGGCTCAGGCAATGGGCAAAATACCATGACGGAAAATCGATGCCGTTAACCTGGCATTTTCTCTTTATAGGGCAAGAAGTGATCAAATGAGCTCCTGGAAAACAAAAGAGAACAAACACAGTTCTACATTAGGAGTTCAACTTCAATGAACATTTATTAGGGACGGTCTGACATTCAGAAATGCTTGTTTCTGAATCTTTTTCTTATTTGAACATTTAAAAATATTCAAGGGAAAGCCGTTAACTTAGGTGTGTTGCAGTCATTTCAGGCAGTGAACAGAGTATCCCCAGCCATCAGGCACCTGTGTTAGGAGATTGGGCTGTAATAAATTACCATGGCTTATGGCTTGCCAAGAAAGAACACAGTGAAAACCATTCTGCGGGGCAGTTGTTATGAAATGTAAGTATTTTTATTATGGTAAGCATTCACTTGGGGTGGGGAGTGTCCTTGCTAAAATAAAAGTTCATGCTCCCCATGAAATACTAACTAGACTGTGTGAGAACAAATTCAGGTGTCTGGATACTGTTTTGTTGTTTTGTTGTGTTTTTGCCACTGCTTTTATAGGAATTTACCTCACTTGGTTTTTCCCAACAGAACAACACTTTCAAATGAGAAAACTGAGGTTCGGAAAAATGGTTTGATCAAAGACACAGCTATGTAGCAAAGAAGTGACAGGGTTAGAAGTCTCTGTACTCTAAAGCAACATTTTCTACTATTGCCCACTACCTTAAAGTACCTCTGTAGATAGTGCACATTTATCTAAAAATGCCTTGGTGTCAGGTATATCTTAACAAGAGCACTTAATTAGCAGGTTCAAAGGGTCACTTTTGCATCCTGTACACTTTAACAGGCAGTGTGGGGACAGCAGTGGGTGGTGCAATCAAGAAGACCTGGGCACAAGGCCTGGCTGTGCCCCTGGCTACTTCCGCAACCCTGAGTAAATTATTTAACTTTTCTGTGACTAGGCTTTCACATCTGTGAAATGGACATGTCAATACCTATCTACTGTATGGTGTGGAACACAAATGAAGTAGTGGATGTAAAGCACTTCCACATTGCCTGACTTATAGTAAACCCATAATAAAACCATGTAGTTTCACTCTGTAACATTGTAGCGCTACCGTGTTTTTTGTTTGTTTCTAATTTTTAGACTTTTTTTTAAATCTCTCTGCCACAGTCTGTGACATAGTTACCATTATGGGTCAATTGAAATTTTCTTTTGAACAATATTCTAAAAAGTAAGTGGAGACACCATATGGGGTTTAAAACCAGAGAGCAGTAGAAAAACCAGAGAAAACTCACTATTGCATTTTATTTAGTTTTGTCAGTTAGTATGTGTTTAGACCTTGAACTATAAGCAAGTACAATTATAGTCAATATTATTATAAACCTAGCTTTTATAGTGAAGATATTCCTATGTCCGGAGAATGATTTAAAGCACTGATTCTGCGGTTTTGGTTTGCAGAATTTTATATCATGAATAAAATCTCTGCAAAACCATCGCCTTCTCTACCATTCTCACATAAAAAAAGTATTTGATATCTTACTATTTATAAAAGCAGTCAAATTAAGAGGAACAGAATGGTAGTAGCACTCGAGTTCATTTGCTAGGGCAACTCCTCATTTTGGGATTTTTTTTGGGTGTTTTTAGAAGATTATTTTTTAAATACACTAAAAACACAAACAATATAGAAGCATTGGAAGGGAAAATAAAAATGCCATTTCTCATACCCCATTCCCACCTGCACCCCAGTCCCACTCAGAGGTAAAATGTTTTATATTTCTCTGTCTGCTATACGGGATACACATAGTCCACACATATATACACACACACATTTTTACACATGGGGTTATATTGAACTTTGCTTCCTACCTCACTATATCTTGGAAAACCTAGTGATTAAGAGCACACATTCCAAAGTCTGACTTTCTGGGTTCAGATTCCAACCCACAACTAACAACCTCGTGACCTTGGGCAAATTGTTTTCTGTCCTTATTTCCTTATCTGTAAAATGAGGATAATAATAGCACCTGCCTACTTATGAGGGTTACTGTGGCAATTAAATGAGTTTGTAGGTGTAAACTGATTTAAACAATGCCTAGCATGAAGTAAGTGCTAGGTAAATATTAGCTGTTTTATTGCTCATCTCCGCAAATTAACATAAGGATAAACCCCATTCTTCCTTTACATGTGTGTGCCACGGTTTGTATAACCAGGCTCTTCTTGATAGCCATTAAAGCTCTTTTTGTGGGGTGTTTTGGAGAAACAATGCTTCAGTGAGCATTCTTAGCAATACATCTTTGTGTACTTGTTCAAGTACATCCATAATAATTGTAGACTTCAAGTTACCCCTTAAACGTTAGAAGATAAAGTAGCAAGGAAGCTGGAGGTGGAAAACAAAAGGGTGGCATGTGTGCAACACCCTCCGTTCCCTTTCTTGTACCAAAGCAGGTCCTTCCCCTTTCCTCATGCATATGAACTCACATTGACTGTAGATGAGAAACATGGAGCGGATATTTTAAATTCCCTAATTAGGATACATGAAACTATTCATTTAAAGCTTATAGTGATTATTTTAAATATTGTAGTTTGGGATTTCATCTCTTTCTCGAGTTTTTCCTAAGGATTCTCTTGGTACTAGTGCTTCTAAATATACCTAGGCTAAGTACCAGCTCTGGTTCTTGATTAATTAACTTCTGAGTCTCAGTTTCCTTGTCTACCTACACAGTAGTTGTAAGGATTAAAGTAAGATCATACACTCAGGGGTGGCCGGTTAGCTCAGTTGGTTTGAGCACAGTGCTCATAACACCAAGCTTGCTGGTTCAATCCCCACATGGGCCACTGAACGCTGCTCTCCACAACTAGATTGAAACAACTACTTGACTTGGAGCTGATGGGTCCTGGAAAAACATACTGTTCCCCAATAAAAATAAAAGATCACACACTCATAGGCTAAGTGTATGCCAAGCACCCTGCTCAATGTATGATTTGTTCCTTCCCTAATGTGAACATATTTTTTATCAGCCATAAAAGACTTGGAGCTTATAATTCTTGACTACATCCTCTTAAAAGACATGGGACAATTGGATTGACCAGGGAGGCTATCTTGTGAACAAACATTTGTGTCGTTAAAATTGAGGGTAATTTTTCAATATATCTTTACATTAGTTGATATGTGGCTCCTTCTCCTGGCTAGATGTGCAACTCTGGGAAATCCTGAATACCCCCCTGTAAACCAAAATGTATAGTGGAAAATGGAACTGAGAATTAATAAGATGTCTTCTGTGAATCCCATAGTAGAGGCTTAATAAATATTTGTGGAATGAATTCACGAATTTTTGCCCCAGACAGGAACCTTGGGATCTTGCACTACTTACAGAGGTCTGGTGCACGAACCTAGCCAAACTCAAGTTGCCTTTCTTGGAAGAAATTGGATTTGGTAGTCCCATACCCCTCAAAAATTATAAAACCAATAAGGATGGTCTGCTCCCTTCTGCAGAATGTAAGTTTCATAAGAACTACTTTAATAAATTGAATTTTTTGTGTTATTTTGTTTACTATCAGATAAATGTTTAAATGTGCTCATTCACACCTATACCCCCTATATGTGTACCCCTGTCTTGTTTAGTATTCAAGAATGTGAATTTTGCTATGTGATAAATATTCAGTTTTGACTTGTGCCTTGTAAAAAAAAGCTGGATTCCTTCATGTATTTTATTTTTTAGCCATCAAATTTGAAAGGGAGTATGAAATGAAGCGCCTGAATAACCTGAAATGTCAGGAAGATGCAGCTAAGGAAATTCAGTTTTCCCTAAGGGAAAGGCAAGTTGGTTTGAGAAGACCTCTTCCACCTAAGTGACAGCCATCTCATAATCGAATCTGTAGTCTGGCTTTCCATGTCTGCCGGGGATGAAGGGCTGCGACCTTTCACTATGTGAAGTTTGGTGCATACATACGCATGCCCAGTGGTAGACGAGCAGCTAATCTGACAGATCTCCTGGGTCCCTGCCACACACTTCTTCCATTGTATCACAAGCAACAGCGTGGTAAATAGATGAAAAATACATCTGGAATTCAGTCATTTGTGCTATTCATTTTGATTACTGTAAAATTGTACTAAGGAAAGAGGAAACTCCTTGTTAGAGACATATTGTTTTTTGCATCTATGAGATCTGGAGGAGGCACCAAAAGGGAGAGAGAGAAATTCTTTTAAAAATGAGAAATGATGAAAACCTTGGTTAAGAAAAATTGTAGATTTCTCAGGCCGGCCGAGTGGCTCAGTTGGTTAAGAGTTGGCTTGGGAGCATGAGCTCTAAGCAGCAGGGGTGCTGGTTTGGTTTCCACATGGGCCAGTGACGCTGCGCCCTCTACAGCTAAGATTGTGAACAACAGCTCGTCCTGGAGCTGGGCTGCCATGAGTGGCCAGTGTCGGCATTGGCTGCAGCCCCTGCTGCAGTGGGCTGCTGTAAGCTACAGTGAGTGGCCAGCGGTCAGCATAAGTGGCAGTCCAAAGGCCGGCGACCGACTGCCTCACCTGGGAAGAGCACAATGATCATAATATCAACATGCGCCAGTGAAGCTGTGCCCTCCACAACTAGATTGAAGAACAAAAGGACAACTTGTCTGTTACCCTTCCCCGATTCCCCAACGCTGTTCACCTCCCCAATTCCCCAATAAAATCTTAAAAATTTTTTTTTAGATTTCTTTTTAGTAACTCTACAGTTCCCAGTTTTCAGTGAAATATCATTTATTATTCTCATGTGGTACTTTCAAGTAGCAAGTAGGTTATTTAGGTTTTGTTCTCCTAAAAAATTGTCTTGCTTTCCACTAATTTTATATCTTCTCTCTTGGATGCCCCTGGAGCATGTGGAACACTCATATATGTGAAAGTGACATGATAATACAAAGAACTTATTATGAGGACAACTCTTACTTGTGCAGGGTGGCTGAAGAATGGGGAATTGGTTAACGAAAGTATTGGATTTGCATGAACCAATTTTCCTAGAATTTGAATTCAATAAAGCACAGTTAGATATGAAAGTTATATTTAAGCACAATTTAGTGTTTATTAGATGATTCAGTAGATGTTTTAGGATCTTCTGGTGTCTTAACCTCATTATGAAAGGCATTGTGGTATAGTGTTTAAGAGTACATACTTCAGGGGCAGCCAGTTGGCTCAGGTGGTTAGAGCCCTGTGCTCATAACACCAAGGTTGCTGGTTCTATTCCCACCTGGGCCGGTCAGCTGCGCCCTCCACAGCTAGATTGAACACAATGACTTGACTTGGAACTGGTGGGTCCTGGATAAACACACTGCTCCCCAATAAAGTTAAAAAAAAAAAAGAGCACATATTCCAGACCTGGCTGCTTGGTTTCTTACTTATGTTATCATTCTCAAGCCTAGCCAAATGCTTAACTCATGCAGGCACTCAATTTACATTTATTGATTATTGATTGGAAGTTTCCATAGGGTTAAAGGTCCATAATAGAAAGTACACATGGAAATAGTATGTATGCATGGTGACAGTGGAGGAAAGAATAGAAACAAAGTACTATCTTCTGTACTGGGAAGTCAATAGATGATGCCTGCAAAGGAAAAACCAAGAAGTAGCAAAACCAAAGTATAATTTGGAGACATGGAGATAAATAACAAAATAGGTGAAATTAGTTGCCTCTGTAGAGGAGGAAATGAGTGGCAGGGGTACACAGAACTACTGTTTTTAAAAACAAGTATTTATTTTACCCTTTAAAATGCTTTTACAACTGATCTTTTTGTTTTAGCTGAGCCATCCTGCCACCTGTTGGCAGCTCAGCTCGGGAATCGAACTGGCGACCCTGTTGCATAACTGATCATTTTTAAAAAGAGAAACAAACTGAGTTCTATTGAAATTAAGAAATTTTCTCAAGGATAAACAATGAATCAAAAAGGAGGGGAGAGGACTAGAGCCCAGACCTATTAACTAAAACCTAGTTTTCTTTCAACTACTATCTTCATGTAAGGTCTGATTTTTAAGAAATTAAAACTTACTAATAGCAAAAATGTTAGATTCATGTGAATTCAAAGTCTAGCCTTTTTCTGAAACCCATGTTGTTAAGCCACCTGCTTGGTCCACTTTTGGCCTGGCTGCCTGCATGTCCTATTGCAAAAGCTAATATTGGAGAATATGGCTGGTATGGGGCAAGTGCACCCTGTTCTGAAATCCCCCACCTAATTACTTGCAGCCCTGGGCCACAGAAGGCCTTTTGGAAAGCAGGGTGATTTCCAGGAAGTGTTCTGTGTCCTGAGTTACAAGCGCATTGTTTTTGTAGGATGTCAGCTCCCCTGGGGAAGAAAGGAAGGAGGACTTGGGCACCTTTTTCCTCCTATGAGTCAGCTCCCTTGGGGTGGACTGAACAAAGGGACAGAAAAAGGTCAGGGGTGTAACGCTGTTGGGGTACTCTTCACGTGGAAGGAAACGCCCACACGACAGAAGTGTTCCTTCTCAACACCTTTATGTGTGATGACATTCCCTCATCTGACTCACTCTAGACCCTTTGACTTTTGTTCTGTATATTTGGACAGTTCCTACTCTAGGTAGCCTTCTGTGTGAAGAACATATGGAGGCCATTTTGAAGTCCTTGGTGATTTTCAGGAGAGTGGCTCCCAAGAGATCTGGCAAGGTCCATGTCTTTGTAGATCCCCTACAACCCTGGCAAGGAAGAGAATCCTGAGAGAGCCCACATTCCATCAGAGGGAACTAACGTTTACTGAATGCTATGTGCCAGCGACTGCACTGTGCTAGTGCTTCCCCACGTTTTTCGTGTCGCGGCACACATAGAAAATTATAATATTCATACACTTATATGGCATACTGGAGTAGAAGATGAATGAGATGCTCAAGGCCAGAGGTGACTGGCCCAGGGGCGCTGACCAACCCACAAGCGGAAGGAGCACCTCCTTGGCGTACCCATCACTCCAGTGCAGCACAACATTGTGGCACAATGGTTGGGAAGCTCTACAACTGCTCATCTGGGATCCCTTATCCCGTTAATCGTCTCATAGACAAGGAAATCAAGGCTCCTGGGTTAAGCCACTTGCTTAAGGTTGCACAAGCAGAACTTGGTATCAAACCACGCTTTTTCTTACTCTAAAGCCCACATTCTCTGCACTACATGATGCTGTCTTCTAAAGGTCCTCTGGACACGTTGTTCTAGCCCTGCACATCACTCACTGGGTCACTTCTGATTGGCATTTCATTCAGTTACAGTTCCTTTCAACAAGAATTTATTTGGCTCGGATAATCTGTCAGCAGTGCTTGGTGCTGGGATCTAAAGAAGAACAATGGACTCAGTCCTGTTCTTTTTTTTTTTTTAATTTTTATTGGGGAACTGGGGGACGGGAACAGTGCTGGGGAACTGGGGGAAGGGGAACAGACAAGTTGCTGTCCTTTTGTTCTTCAGTCTAGTTGTGGAGGACGTTGCTTCACTGGCCCAAGTTGGCACCATCATTGCGCTCTTCCCAAGCGAGGCAGATCAGTCGGCAGCTTCTGGACGGCCGCTCACCGCGGCTGCTGGCCGCTCATGCTGGCTGCCGGCTACACATGGTAGCCCATGGCAACCCACTGCAGCAGGGGCTGCAACCTATGCCGTCGCCAGCACTCACGGCAGCCCAGCTCCAGGTTGAGCTGTTGTTCAGCATCTTAGCTGTAGAGGGCAGTGTCACTGGCCCTCATATATGGGATCTGAACCAGGGCCCTCTGGTGTCCCAAGCCAGCTCTTAACCAACGCGCCATTCGGCCGGCCCTCCTGTTCATTTTTTAAATGATAAATCTTTAGGTTGTTTCCAGTTGTCATTATCACAGACAATGTTTGAGGGAACATGCTTAAACAAGTCTTGTTATGCACATTGTGTGGGAATTGCAATTCAGACCCCAGGCCTAGAAAAGGAATTTCTGTGTCATAGGATACATAGTTTAGTTCTACAAAGTGATGCCAATTACTCGCCCAATTGGCTGTATCACTGTATGCTTCTTCCAGTAGATTATGAGTATGTTGGACATTTGCCTTTTTGTTTGTTCATTCAATTTTGGGCTGCCCAGAATCTAACCTTTTTTCTGTGGGTTTGTGAGCTGAGAAGCTAGATTTTTGCTTTGCCTGATACTATTATAATAAGCCTGGGCACAAGCACATGGCCAAAGTATGCCAACTGGGTTCTTCCTCCTGGGACTTTGGAGAGAGAGACACATAGAAGCCAAACTGGTTTGGAATTAGTTCCAGTGATAATGGACATGGCATCCAGTGCCCAGTGGCAGGGGTGGAAGTAACATCAACAGTGGTGTCAGGCACATCTTGTCAGACCCTTCCCAGGACAAGGTTTTAGCTGGGTTTCCTGGAAACCCTGGGCCTACCTGTTTTCTGAACCTAATTCTCTAGCTTTCTTATTCATACAGTTCATACTGTATGAAGGCTCTCCAGGAGCTTTCCAATGACTTGCAGCTCTCATACTAGAATTGAGTGCAGTGCACTCTTTTCATACTGTCAATCACAATACACTGGAGGGCTATGAAATCTACTTAGTGGGTATGACCAACATTTAAAAAATGAAATAGTATAGAATACAAATATCAGAGTTCATTGACTATTTGTAAAGGTAGGGATTGTTTCATGAAACATACGTATGTATAAACATACAAAGATATAAACACGTGTGCTAGATTACTAAGTAAAATGCTTTTCTTAGGTTATGGCTCAAACATTTGAAAAGTGGTGTTTAAGAGCATGTGCTCTCCAATTAAACTACTTGCCTTCCAGTCCCACCCACTTGCCAGCCATATGACCTGGGGCCAGTTACTTTAGCTCTGTGCCTTGCCTTCCTCATTTGTGATGGGTAATATGTGGAGACGGCCAGTTTTCTACCAAAATTCTTTTCCCACTCTTTCATAGCTATGGTATTTGGCCTAGTCAGGTTATGCTGCTACAAAAGAATACCAAAGATTGGGTAGCTTAAACAAGAAACATTTATTTTGCACAGTTCTGGAGGCTGAAAGTCCAAGATCAGGGTGCCAGCATGGTTGCATTCTGGGTGAGCGTCCACTTCCTGGTTTATAGATGGTCACCTTCTTGCTATGTCCTCCCACAACAGAGAGAGATCGTCTCTCCTGTTTCTCTTCTAATATGGGCACTGATCCCATTCATAAGTTCTACCCTCATGACCTAAATACCTTCCTAAGGCCCCACCTCCAAATACCATCACACTGGAGATTAGGGCTTCAACATGAATTTTGTGGGGACACAAACATTCAGCCTGTAGTGTTGTAACCGAGCTACATGACTGTGCAGCTAGGCCACATTTACTACTTGACTTATAATTAAGTGTGGCTAAGTTTTTGCCAATGGAATGTATGGCAGTGATGTTCACCACTTTCAAATTTGAATCTTAAAAGGCATTGTGTATACCTCTTCCATTACATTTTATCGTTCATGGTGGGTGGAGCCCTGACATGGTGGTCATCCAGCTTGACCACATATACAGTGATGACATAGGCCACGTAGACAATGATTGTAGAACAACAAGATGGAAGGGGCCTGGGATCTTGAGTGACTATGTGGATTTCCCCCATCCTGGGCTACTCACATCAAGACTGCTGAATGTGAGAGAAATGCCTTTGTTCTCTAAACCACTGCATTTTGGGATCTCTTGGTTACATAAATCTCATCTTTACCCTAACTAATACACTAACTACCTCATGGAGCTGTTGAAGATTATTCAAGCAATTTCTGGTATATACTAAGTACTAAGTAAGGTATAACTCTTAATAGTGCTTTTGAAATCAAGAACCACAACTAATTGGAAGAAGCTGGTCTAAAGGTATGAACTTCCAGTTATAGGATCAATAAGTACTAGGAATGTAATGTACAACATGATGACTATGTCTAACACTGCTGAATAATATATAGGAAAACTGTTAAGAGAGTAAATCCTGAGTTCTCATCACAAGGAGAAATTGTTTTTCCTTTCCTTTTATTGTATCTATATGAGAAGATGGATGTCAGCTAAACCTCTTGTAATCATTTCACAATATCTGTAAATCAAACCATTCTACTGTATACCTTAAACTACTACAGTGATATGTCAATTATTTCTCAATAAAACTGGACAAAAATAAACAAGAAGAATATTAAATAAAAATAACCCTGACTAGTAAAATGAGGGGTGAGTTTAGCTCAGTGGTTCTTTGAGGGGTGGTTTTGCCTCAGGACATTTGGCAACGCCTGGAAACATTTTTTGTTATCCTAACTGTGGGATATCATAAAGGGCTAGTGGGTAGAGACCTGGGATGCTGTGAAATATCCTACAATACACAGGACAGCCCCCCACAACGAAGAGTTTTTCAGCCCTTAATGTCAATAGTACCAAGGCCTATTGACCCTGACTTAACTGATTGGTTTAAGCCACTCAGGACACGCTGCTGAAACAGAAGGTTGTATCAGACTGCACAGCTGAGAATCATGAGATGGGGTATTTCCCAAAATAAATGCAGATGGTTTTTACCATGACAGGAGGAGAATGAATGCTGAGTAGCAATTAACAGATGTCTCCAGTACCCTTTTGGCTACTCACATTCACTCACACCCTTCTTTCCTTATATATAAACCCACTCACAGATTCCTCAAAATTGTATCTAGTTACTGCATCAGGTCCAAGTTCAGGATTTCAGGGAGATACACAGTCCTTGTCTTTAGTCTGGATCTTGCAGCCAATGGCTAAACAATGTGATATTGACCCTAACATACTAGTAATTGATGTACTATGATGGAGCGAGAACAGAATAGATGCATACTAGCACAATGAAAAGGTGGGGCTCTTTAGGCTTGCAGATGGTCTTGGGCCACATTGCTGGCAATCCCTCCCTTGCTTTTGGGGGGCAGAGAGGGGTTCCTGAAGCTATTCAGACTTCACTGAGCCATCAGTCCACTATTACAGAGCCCAAGGTGCAATCTGTTTACAATTTTGTTTTGCTTCATTTCAGAGACAAAGGGATAGGAACAAGACAATAGGGGTATTGACAGGGAAGTTTAGAGATGTTTTCATTGTACCTCAGAATAGATATAACTTATGAAAAGAACCTAGTGACTTTGGCTGACTTTATTTGTAACTATGGTTATAATTTATTAGTTTTAATTGATCCCTAAAGAAGGAAAGAGTTGCCAATGTACTGAGAGCCTCAGGCTTGCTTTTGGAGTTTTCTAATAGGCTCATACTTTCCATTCATCTGCTTCTTTCGGTTTCAATCACAGCATTGAAATGTAGGTATAATCTCTTTCATGGACTTCAACTGCAGGAGCCATTTTTTCTTACATCAAATCAACTCTTATATCAAAGCAACTTCTTACAAGTGCCAGAGGCACACTCCCTCACTCATTGTTTTAGAGATTGCTTGCTATATGGGTATGTCCTGTTGGAATTTAGTTTCCTGCTCTCATCAACTATGTAGTTGCATAACGTGAATCCAACTAAGAGAAAGCATAATGTGAATCCAACCAATGACTGCGCACTTCCTGGGCTGTATTACCTGCACCACCTCCTTTCCCAGGAGATCTGTTGCACCAAGGCTCAGGTCTTCCCAGGAGAGTGATTGTCAGAATTCTAGCACGGCAGTTTAACAATATTGAAATTACATACCGTATTTCCCCATGTATAAGATGCACCCTTTTCCGGAAAATTTGGGGTCTAAAAACTGGGTGCATCTTATACAGGGGTTGTAGATTTTTTTACTCGCATTTCCCACAAGTGATGAGGAGTTGTATGAATTTTATGATGAATAAAATGAGTGCAATAACTTTATGTAATAGATTTTTTTCAAATTTCGGGCCCCAAAACTAAGATGCGTCTTATACATGGGGAAATACGGTAAGTAGTGAAACTAGCTGACAGAATTTTCTTCAAGATAAGAGGAGGGTTATTTCCTAACGGTGGTCTCCCGCTGTATGTATGTATTTCTTTTCCCATTAGGGTTTTAATATTTGAAAGAAATTTCTAAGTTTTACTTACAAAAGACTTTGAAAAACAAATCAGAATTGGAAGCAGGAACAAAGGAGAATTTACTTTTTTGATACTGACATTGTTATTTTTCTAGGTTAGATGCGACAGATATGATTAATAATGATATATGAAAGGGGCATGAGGGCTATTTTTACAAAAGAAGAAACTGGAAGGTTGGGTTCCAAGCCTGCTCCTTATGGGCTGCAAGACACAGAACTCAGGCTGACAAACCAATCACACAGAACAAACCCTCCAAAGGCTACTGAGCGAAGAGATCCCATTATGGCCATTCCTGTAGTTAAGCCTACTACAGTCACAGGTTGTGTCTTACAAGAGTTAAAGATAAACCTGCCCCTATTCTTCTTGCATCTTA
>NW_017731865.1:365692-369946 GCF_001890085.2 Hipposideros armiger | reverse complement strand
AGTCAGGCTAAACAGGTCTTTCTAGTTAGTTTTGTTGACAAGGTGCTTCATTTTGCCTTCCATTTATTTTATCCTGCAGGTGGAGCAGGTGCTGTTTCAGGCTAAACATTTTGTGAGCCCATCTTGAGGTCTTGACTTGGTCCATAAGTCCTTCTCACACTCTTGCATTCCATTTTCTGCAGGTGTCTTTTACCTGGAAGCTTTGGAATTTATTAGGCTCCCTTATAAAAACCTGGGAACAAAGACAATGCCTGAGCCATCTCACAGTCTGGCTTCTCATGGAGTAGTCATCAGGTTGTTATCAGCTTGTGAGGAGCTGCTTGAAATAGCCACAACTTCCTCTATCTTTACTCCTTTTCCCTATAAAAATAGCATAAGTCACATTATTCTATAATTTTAATAAAAATAGTCAGTTATAAAAATAGTAACTCACAGCCATTTCAAAGATACTAGATAGTACAAAAAGTATAAAGAATTAAAAAATCATCCATAGTCCTACATACAGAAGCAATCCCTATGAAAATTTTAGTCTTTCCATTAGTCTCTTTCTGTGCTTATTATTTTAACACAGCTGGCAGCATTGTATCTATACTGTTTGATCTGGATTTTATTTTTGCTTAACATTCTAACATAAACATTTTTCTTGGTTAAAATGTTTACATTTAAATAGCTCCATAATATTTCATTGTATGTTTGTCCTATAGTTAAATTTGTCTCACTTTGAATATTTAAGTGATCCCAGTTTTCTGCTTTTATACATAAGACTGTATTTATAAAGAACAATGCCTTTATAAATAGGAACATCTGTCCCAAATAAATAATATATTTTTGCTAGTATCGCAGCTTATTTATTAAGACAGCTTCTTAGCATTATCATGACCAAGGTTATTAGTACATATTGCCAGACTTTCCCAGAAGGGTTGTGTGAATTTTCAATCTTACCTGCAGTATATGAGAATGTCTCTTTTACTCAACTTTTACCAACAAGATATTCACCTTAATATTGTTTTTTTCTTAGTGATAGGCAACATGTACTACTTTATTTTAATGTACTTTAAAAATTATTAGTGATGTTGTTTCCTGTGCCTGTTGGCTGTTTTGTGAGTTTCATTTTCAATTATTGGGTGTTTTTTTTTTCTGTGAGGTGATAGTGTTTTTATTTTTTTGAGGTTTGATTTTTAAAAAAAAAATACAGAAAAAGGCTTTTTACCTTGTGTTATGTCTGAGTAAATAGTCTACTTCCTTACCACCATTTTCCTTTAAACTTGTTATGAATCGATGTCCTATGAGTTTACCTAAACTCTTTTGGCATCTATAGTTTTTTTATGTCCTTCAAGCTTTTAGAAGCTTCCCTTGTGATACTTTTCAGATTTGGAGAACAATTCTATGATTTAATTACCTTTCCTTTTGGCGCTTATCGTTCAGGCTCTACATTCTGACTGAAGAGCAGAGTAAAGAGCACAGGCTTCTAAGTTGGCTTTCCTGAAGAATATTTGTTCTCCCCTAATCCTATTGGCATAGAACAGAAATACATGAAATACATCCTGTAGATCTGGATCTCGAAATGAAGGTGCATATATGCGGAACATATTCAGGTGCCTTTTAAGTTTATGAGCATATGAGATAAAGTTAGAGATAAGGGATTAGTTGGTTTATTTCTCCATCTTTATGCCCAATAGTGTTTTACCCCTGAGCTATGCCTACCTGGTTGTCAGTCTTCTCAGTATGATCATGCTGTAGAATACTTTCCATTGCTTCTATTTCAGTGAGCTCCAGAGAAATGGGAGAGGCTGAAAATTAGACTGGGATTTAAATCCCTTTGTTACAAGTTACTTGCTCAGTGACCTTGGACAAATCACATAGCCCCACTAGGCATTTGCCTCCTTATCTGCGAAGTGGAGAATGCTAGCTAGTACTTACCCCTTAGAATGGGTGAGAAGATTACATGGGATCTCATGACCTGCCTCACTATCTTGGGGTGTAAATTTGGTCATCTCTTTTCAAAATTTCTAATGAATCATTGAATCCCTACATGCCAATAAGTTTGGAATACCCTATTTAAAATCTTCTTTACAAATTAACCAAGAACCCCAGAGGCTTACTCTTCCAAAGGAGCCACCTTCTCAACCCCAGACAGAGTGAGACTCAGAAATGCCTGACCAGTCCACTGTAGGCTCTGGTTTCAGCGGCTATTGTTTTTGTTGGGACCTTTTAAAGGAATTGGTCCCACCTAGTCCAATGGGTCCCTAGTCACTGATGCTTTCTGGTCTGGATCCTTGCACACAACATGGCTGTGCCCAGGTGTGGCCTCTCAAGGTTACTTCTCTTTAGGTTATATCCACATACTCAATCATTGTGTCCTGTATTACCTTGTGACATCTGTGCCAGGGTAACTGGAGCCAGAGGAATTTGTCACCAGTCCAGACATCCCTTTCTTTATGGTGGGTTATCGGACCTTGGTATCTTTTCCTGCTGGTGGATGTCACTGGGAACCATCCTAATTCGTTTGAGAAATTCTGCAACAATTAATTTTAAAAAGGTAGTGGCCAAGGTCACCTTCCCTTCCAGGAGGCTTTTTAAGTCCACTGTGCAAATTTAGCCTCCCATTCAAGTGACTCTTCCAGGAACAAAGAAGGTCTGCCAGGGAACTTTTTGATGTTATTCAGACAGTAATGTCTGATACCTTCTCTTGCTAAATAAGTTAAAAAAAAAAGTTCTGTTTCATCAGACACAGCCACATATGCACAAAGCACTTAGCATGCCCTGTCACCCAGTAAGTACTAAGAAAATTAGTTCTCTCCCTTCCTCCATTTCTTCTTAGCTCTACCACACCTCTGAGTTATCCAAGTTGGGGACATGTAGCTTTTCAGACACCTAACCCACTCCTAAGTGCCCATTTCTCTGCTTGGCTCTGTGTAAATACACTACAGATGGTTCTGGGATGCCTTCNAAAGATAAACTTACCATTGTTCTTCTTTCCTCTTTTCCCCATACCATGGAAACAAAAAACACATATATGTATTGTCTTGTTGACAACAGCCATTCTAACAGGTGTGAGGTGATATCTCGTTGTGGTTTTGACTTGCGTTTCCCTAATACGGGTAGCTAAGTGAAATTGAACATTTTTTCGTGTATCTGTTGGCCGTTTGTATGTCTTGTTGGGAGAGAAGTTTCTGTTCATGTCCTATGCCCAGTTTTTTATTGTATTGTCTTTTTGTTGTTGAGTTGTATGAGTTCCTTATATATTTTGGATATTAGCGGGGAGGGGAGATGGTAGAAGAGGGTAAAGAGGGTCAAATATATGGTGATGGAAGGAGAGCTGACTCTGGGTGGTGAACACATGCAATGTATAGATGATGTATTATAGAATTGTGCACTTGAAACCTATGCTAATAAAAAACCAAACCAAAACAAAAACACATAAACCCAAGCTCGGGAGATGGAGAGGGTCTCTCTTTCACTAGCGATTAGAGACCACCACTCTGTCTGTGGGGGTGGCTTTTCTTTTCTTACTTACTCTCTGCTAAATAAACTTAATTGCACTTTAAACTCTATATTGGCCTCACATTTGAATTCTTTCCTACATGAAGCCAAGAACCTTCTCGGCCCAGGGTTTGAGTCCCCACTCCGGGGGAATTCATCACTCTCCAGCATCAATAGTAACTAACACAATATGTAGTATTTATTGAGTACTTCCAATGTCCTAGGCATAGTAGCTATGGTAAGATAAAAAAGCTGTAAGTTTATACCAGATGCTTGGGGTTGATCCCTGATTTTCCTGTGAAATGCTTGAGTTTAGCAGCACCCTTTATTTTGATTAATTTTGGCTAGGGTACTAGGTGCATGTCCTCCTGGCTTAGCAACTGAGAATGGTGAAAAAAATGCTCCTGACCCCTTCTAGCCATGGCTTTAGGTTTAACTTCTGTAGAAAGTATATAAGGAAAGGATTAAATGGCCACTTTCATCATTACTGTAAAATGTCTGATTTCCCCTGGTTCTACTCATTCTTCGTAGTTGGTGGATATGGTCCAGGATCTGTTTTGCTCATGTATTAATATCTTTTTTAGGGGAGCCATTATAAACTAGCTTATAACCTATAGTAAATTCTAAAAAAATATTGTTCATGTTTAAGATCGTGAATGTTTGATTCAGGTAATTACTTTAAAATAAAGGAGTTATTCAGACATGTAAATTAGGAAATTACCCTTCTCAGCATGAATGTTGTTCTTCCCTAATATCATTTAATGCATATTT
>NW_017731865.1:352851-363059 GCF_001890085.2 Hipposideros armiger | reverse complement strand
GAGACTCAGAAATGCCTGACCAGTCCACTGTAGGCTCTGGTTTCAGCGGCTATTGTTTTTGTTGGGACCTTTTAAAGGAATTGGTCCCACCTAGTCCAATGGGTCCCTAGTCACTGATGCTTTCTGGTCTGGATCCTTGCACACAACATGGCTGTGCCCAGGTGTGGCCTCTCAAGGTTACTTCTCTTTAGGTTATATCCACATACTCAATCATTGTGTCCTGTATTACCTTGTGACATCTGTGCCAGGGTAACTGGAGCCAGAGGAATTTGTCACCAGTCCAGACATCCCTTTCTTTATGGTGGGTTATCGGACCTTGGTATCTTTTCCTGCTGGTGGATGTCACTGGGAACCATTCTAATTCGTTTGAGAAATTCTGCAACAATTAATTTTAAAAAGGTAGTGGCCAAGGTCACCTTCCCTTCCAGGAGGCTTTTTAAGTCCACTGTGCAAATTTAGCCTCCCATTCAAGTGACTCTTCCAGGAACAAAGAAGGTCTGCCAGGGAACTTTTTGATGTTATTCAGACAGTAATGTCTGATACCTTCTCTTGCTAAATAAGTTAAAAAAAAAAGTTCTGTTTCATCAGACACAGCCACATATGCACAAAGCACTTAGCATGCCCTGTCACCCAGTAAGTACTAAGAAAATTAGTTCTCTCCCTTCCTCCATTTCTTCTTAGCTCTACCACACCTCTGAGTTATCCAAGTTGGGGACATGTAGCTTTTCAGACACCTAACCCACTCCTAAGTGCCCATTTCTCTGCTTGGCTCTGTGTAAATACACTACAGATGGTTCTGGGATGCCTTCTGACAGGCTCGCCAAGCTCAGTGCAAATGTTGGCTTGTTCTCAGGCAAAAACAAGAGTTGATGGCAATGGGTCATCATGCTGACCTCTGGTGGCTTCTAGCAAGGTTCCACCTTCAGAGCTGCTTTTAGGGTGTGTTGGCCTAAGGTGGTTTATACGTTCTTCAAATAGTTAGATTTTATTTTACATTTGTATTCAACTTGCATTTTGACACAGTAAACATGCTCATTTTGTCGTGGAAAAGAATTTGCTAATCCAAAAATGAACAATGCATAGTTAGTATTTGTCTTCAGATTGGTGGAGGCATTTATAAAGTGTGCCTTGTCACTAACTTTGCCCCACACATAACCTTTCTGCTCTCTGTGAGAAAGGGTGTGGCTTCTGTGTTTTTGGAGGTTTAGTTTCACAGAATCATATTTTCCTTGTCTGGTTTCACCAGCAGTGCCTGGTTAGAAAACACAGAGGGGCCCCTGGGCCATTGCAGTCAGTTGCTGACCTCAGCCCCAGTTTTCAGACTCCAGACAAGGTCATTACTATAGTCCCTTGCAGAATTCTCAGACCTCACCAGGAGGCCCAGGGGTGTGGCATTACAAAGCCAACGCTATTTTTCAAAAGACAGTGACAGCTCCCTTGAATCATTTTGAGTATAGAAATGAGTTTCCACATGTTTCATGAGACATAATCAGGTGCTTACTATCATATTATTCTTAGAGGTGTTTAATTGTTGACTTTAAACATACATTCTAATAGAAATAGAAAGAAGAAAAGCTGAGACTAATTCTGGAGCTCTCTTGAAATATCCTCACTCCCTCCTAACATGTCCTTAATTGGCATCCTGTTGCTTTAATATTTTCAGCAGAAATGCTGTGACACAGGGCTTTGGCTTAGCTGCCTTTGTTTTTCTGTATTTAGGTTTTATCTCTACAAAACATAGCCATCTTGGCGCAGGAGCATTCGAGTCGGCAGCTGCAAGGCGACACCACTGAACTTTGGGAAGTTATGTCTTGGCATTTAACCTACTTTCCTGGAACACAATGTGATGCTGACGACATAGCCCAGTGACTCCACTTGACAATAAGTTTGCTTGTCTCACTTCACTTGAATACTCTGTGGTAAGAACAGAAGAGGAGAGCCTTACTTACCACCGTTTATTATATGTTTCGTGCCTGTGTTAATTGCTTTTATAATGCCATTCGTAAAGAAATTGATCAGATTAGGATGAATCACCGGGCTGGCCAATAGCTATTGGAATGATTCTCCACGTGTGACTTTGTTGCATTATTACAAAACGTGGCAGGATAGACCTGCCCAGCCATCGCGGCAGGTGTTCATTTGTAATGCTGTCTTAAGGAGCTGAGGAGATGAGAACAAACTGTTCCAGCAGCGCAGGCTGCCCTGCCAACAGTTCGGAGGAGGAGCTGCCAGTGGGGCTGAAGGTACCTGGGAACTTGGAACTCGTTTTCACAGTGATGTCAGTCGTGATGATGGGCCTGCTCATGTTCTCGTTGGGGTGCTCTGTGGAGCTCCAGAAGCTATGGTCGCACATCAGGAGACCCTGGGGCATTGCTGTAGGACTGCTGTGCCAGTTTGGGCTCATGCCTCTTATAGCCTATCTCCTGGCCACCAGCTTTTCTCTGAAGCCTGTGAAAGCTATTGCTGTGCTCATCATGGGGTGCTGTCCCGGGGGAAACATCTCTAACATCTTCACCTTCTGGGTTGATGGAGATATGGATCTCAGGTAAGTTCCACTGGGGAATCTCAGCGCTCTTCCCTTGAGAGCACTTTGCCTTAGGGGGAGGGGTAACGGATACTTTTCATGTTGAACACAATGCCAGTTTTTAGGTAGAGATCCTAGTAGGAAACGTTTTACAGAGACATGTTCAGTCCTGGAAGGACTTGCCTTTCTGAGCTTAAAATTGTCTTTGCTGTGATTGTCCTCTGACTGATGACTACTTTTCTGAGTAGTGGGGTTTGCTTCCTATGTAATAGTGGAGGCAGGTCTTCTCACCCAATGGCCCTTCCGAGGTATTAACTCATTCTCACCCACACTGGCAGCTTTAACAACATTCCTGGCTTCACAATCTCCCAGGACTTCGTCTGAGAATCCCAGGAAGCTAATGACAGTGGTTTGGAAGCTGGTGATGGTGGCGGTGGTCATGGTGGCATAACCAGAATGGTGCCCTTGTAACTGTAATCAGCAAGTGTTGCCTGAGCACCAGCTTTATGAAATCAGTATTTTGGGGGAATGGATGGAGGAGCTTTAGGGGTACGTGATTGACATATCTTGCTTTAAGTGCCGGTGGTGGCCTATTGAGTTCACGTGGGCAGTAACAAAAAGAATTAGGACTAAAAATGCTCTTTCTTGTTGCTTTTCAGATGCTTAACATTCATCAGTAGAATCCCGTTCCTTTCATTTAAGCCAGTGACCTTATTCCCAATTATAGTGTAAACAAATATGTCTGGAAGACATTAGGCTTTATCACTCATTTATGCTTTAATGAGGATAAATTAATCCCATATTTTTTGGAGTACATGTTTTGATGAGGGGAAAAAGGGCATTTGAGGAACGATAAGGAAAATGAAACTGGGAAAATGAAAGCACTAAAAACAGTGGTTTTTCTAGATTCTTTGCTTACTTATGAAAAAAATTGTTTCACTTCTTCCCCAGAGAGAGAACTACTTATAAATTTAAATCTTTGTTTGATGTGTATGTCATTTAGTTGAGATTTATTATTCGATGAATGAATGAATCAGAAGTGCTGACTGGGCTGGGAGTTCACGTCAATGAGTCAGCTGCAGGTATGGGTTTCTAGTTTCCTGCTGTGCTAAATGTGTAACATGTGGAACATATTTCACCTATAAATTTTAATGAGTGCAGACCAATAATTAATTTTCATATGGCACATGTTTTTAGTTAGCCACTTATCAGAGATTTGAAAAGTATCACTTGATGCATTGCTTATTCAAAATAAAGCCCCACTAATATGCATGGCTAATTCAAATTCAATAAAGTTGATCATTAACATAATAATTGGGAAATGATCCATATTCTTTACACAAAGTCCTTATGTCAGCCATAAATACTGGGACCTGAAAGTTTTTGGAAAGAAATAGGAAACATACTTACTGAGTACCCGGATAGGAATGAAGTAGATGCTTTCACATATTCTCTTTGTCTTCTTTCTTGGCTCTACATAATAACCTTGTCCATGACCTTTAATTATTCTGGATTTTACCACTGAGAAAATGGTGACTCACATGGGTTAAATAGGCTGTTGAATGCTACAAATGAGTAAGCAGGACTCAGATTTGAATTCACATCTGTTTCTCATCAAGCTGTAGTTCAGGCCCTTTCTCCTATGCCATTTACTAACACACTAGATCTTCTGTTCTGAGTAGGAGCGTAAATCTTCAACAGTGTTCTCAACTACTTCTGTTCTGGGAAAGAGAACATTTATTACCTTCATCTCTTATTAGCCACACTTGTAATAAAAACACCAATGACTAGGAAGTCTATAAAAGGTAAAAGTCATTTTACTTCCCTTAATTACCCTTTAACTTTGGTCAAATTATTTAACCTATAAACCTCGTCTCCTCATTTGTAAAATGGGGTTAAAATTACCTACTCATCACCACAAGACTATATTTTAAGGAGGATGACAGGCACATAGTGGGTATGCAATAAATATTAGCTACTTTTCCCTTTTTCTTTAAAAATTTTGACTTTGAGTTTAATAAAAACAACACAAAAAACAACCAAAAATATCTGTAAGAAATGACATTGTAAAATGGGGGCTAAATATTCGATTTTCAAAAGCTTATAGATACAAGAGTAATAAACTCTTAACTCTCAGTAAAAATTTGCAAAAAGGGGAAAATTCAGTATTATTGAGTGAAATAACATCCAAGTTCACTATGTTTCTTCCCCCTGGATTGCCAACAAAGAAAAACTTTTCAGCAAAACTCAGTAGATTGTCATGAATAGGAATGCTGTTTTTCATGCTGGATAAAATTTGGAAGCATTTAGGACAACATCTTCATTTTACAAATGAGGAAATTGAGGTTTAGCTCTCTGCAGATGACCCCAAGCATGTTTCTCATGCTTTAACTCTGTGTTCATTCAAGCTACTTGGAGCTCTCCACATGTTCACCCTAAACAGGCCATTTCAGAATCAACATGTTGGAACCAGTTTCTGTGTTCTGCGTATCTGATGATGATCCCAGTCACCTGGGCTCATTTTAGCTTTCCCCTGTGACTCTCTTCACTCTTTACCTGGTTCACTCAACCTGCTGTCTAGTCCTGTAGCCCACCCTCTTCCATGTCACCCATAGCTATTGCTTCCTATCTATTCCCACTGCCATTACCTCAGGTCAGGCTCTCATAATGTCTTTTTTGGCCAGTTGCTATATCTTTACAATGTTTTCTCCACCTTCACCCTCTCCATAATGGTTTTGTAGTAAGTGGATAAGGCAATCTCTGGAGTCAGGTTGCCTATATATAAATCCTGACTTGGGACCTCTTTTCTGTAACTGGAAAGCATAGTACTTCCTTTATGGTATTGTGAGGAGAAAATGAACATGTGACACATATAAAGGCTGCTCAACACCTACTAAATTGGGTATAAACTAAACCTGGTGTAACCTACTTCTCCAGGTTTATTTCTCATTAACCCTTTAAGCACAGCTGCTCTACAGTTAAAAGGGGCTGCTCATAGTCACTGTTTTCTAAACACACCCCACACTTTTCCAACTTTCATTTGCCCATGTTGTTCCCACAGCCTGGAATGCCAACTGGTTTGATTCGAGCCCCTCAAGTCATAATGTCATCCTTCATTATATCTATTTTGAAAAACAATTGGCCCATATGTATGGAGAACCTAAAAAATTATCCTGCCCCTGGATTGAGCTCAGCTGTTGCTGGCTGGACTCTCTCACATGTTTGGGGACTGGCTAAATGTAGACGGGTCTTAGGTGGCCTTGGCTGGGACAAGAGGGATCTCCTCTCCATGCTTTCTAATTCTCCAGCAGGCTCGCCTAGACCTGAGCACATGACCGTGACAGGGTTCTGAAAAAGAGGAAGCATACAAGATCTTTGGAGACCCAGGCTTGGAACCAGTTTACCATCACTTTCATTGGCATTCTATTGGCCAGTGCAGATTACAAGGCCAGCCTGGATTCAAGGAATAGAGGAGTAGATTATGTCTTTTGATGGGATAAGCTGCAAAGTCACATTGCAGAGGGCAAGGATAAGAGAGGAGTGAATATTTGGGGACATTTTTGCAATCTACTATACTAAGGATGGGCAGGATTCTTGCCTTGGAGGGTAGGACATGAAAACTAAGATCTGGCAGTATAGTGTAGTGGTTAAGTGCACCACTCCAGAGCCAGTAAGTAGACCCATCACTTATTAACTGGTCATCTCAGCACACTATGTAAATTCTCTATGCCTCAGTTTCCTCACTTCTAAAATAGGGAGAATCTGAAACATAACCTACCTCATGGGTGGTTGTGAGGATTGAATGAGTATGAGTGTGTGTGTGTGTGTGTGTGTGTGTGTGTGTGTGTGTGTGTATAATGCTTAGAATCTCACCTGGCACAAAATGCTATATGAGTTATTATTATTATGGTTACTATTATATGAGGTAGGCAGAAGAGCATTGGGTCAGGGGTCTCTGTTTTAGTCTCTGCTCTTTAGTTCCTTTGAGCAATTTACCTCTCTGGACCTCAGTTTCCTCATTTGTAAAGTCAATGGGTTATATTTTCTGAGGTCCTTTATTTCTATTATAGTAAAATGTATATAGCAAAATGTACGATTTTAACCATTTTTAAGTGTAAAGTTCGGTGGCATTAAGTATATTCACATTGTTGTACAACCATCGCCACCATCCATCTTTAGGACTTTTTCATCCTCCCAAACTGAAACTCTGTATCCATTAAACAATAACACCCTCTTCTCTCCAGGCCCTGGCAACTACCATTCTGCTTTCAATCCCTAAATCTGACTACTCCAGGTATCTCATATAAGTACAACCATAAAATATTTGTCCTTTTATGTCTGGTTTATTTCACTTAACACAATGCCTTCAAAGTGCATCCATGCTGTATTGTGGCATGTGTCAAATTTCCTTTTTAAAAAAAGGCCGAATTATCCATTGTATGTATACAGCACATTTTGTTTATCCATTCATCTGTTGATGGACATTTGAGTTGTTTCCATCTTTTGACTGTTGCGAATAATGCTGCTATATGAACATGGGCTGTGCACATATCTGTTGGAGTCCCTGCTTTCAATTCTTTTGAGTAGAAAGGATTAGATGTCCTCTTAAATATCTTGTGACAATAGGAAAAGAAAAGCAAATTGTATAGTCTAAGTGTCTCCCTCTCCCCACCCCAGTTTTGAATGTTTTCCCTGAAACCATGTGACAGAGATGCCTCTCCTCTCTATCCCCATAGTGCCAAATGTAATTCTTTCTTGACATCTGTTGGAGAATGTTGCAATAGTTGGGCTACTTATCCGTTCCACCCACAAAGTCTGTAAACTCCTTGAGGGCTTGTTCACTCTGGGTGCTCAGTGCCAGCCTGGTGATGGAAGGTGCTTGATAAACGCTGAGTGAATGACTGAAGAGAAGTTTCTGACTGCCTGTGTGTGTTACATAAAAACTGCTCTTGAAATGCAATCAGTTTACTGGTGCTACTCAGGACCGCTCCCATGTCTTCAGTTTGACAACTTCTGATCTACGAGGTCCATTCTTCCCTGAGGATATATTTATGTCCTCAGCTGCAGAGAAGGGATTCTGATGGTGGTGGCGGAGTCTGAGGGGTTCAGGGGGCCAATTTTGACCTTTGACCTTTAAAGAAGCTCTTGGTCCTTCAGCAGAGGCCCTGGACATAGGACTTCAGATTTTTCATGTCTGTCTGACATGGCCTGGGGGAGAACTGAAGATCATCTTAAGAGACAGAACTTAGATCGAATCCATATGACTTTGTGTAAGTTTCTGTAACACTGTACCTTAGTTTCCTTGACTATACGATGGCAATAATACCATAGGTTATTGCATAGATGAAAAGAGAAAATGTATCTAAAAGCATGAGGTATAATACTTAGCAGGTAGTGCTCAATAAAGGCTAGTCATTATTATTGAGACGCAGCAGACAGGAGTCACATTTATAGTTGGAGATGGAAAATCTGGCCTTGAGCCCTTTTCTAGGGCCAAGTCTGGTGATCTGATCTTGTAACATACTTGATTTCCATCTGGCTAGCCAGATGATTAAACATTTTTTTCACTGGGGAAGCAAGTGTGTACTTTCATAGTTTTCAGTGTCATAGTTTCTAATTTTATTGGTTTAAAACTAAAACAACATCTGAATAATTTAAACCCTAATTGCAAAATGGTATACTTACTGACACTACATTTTCACAGTGTGTATATATGTAGCTTCCATGTTTTGAGGGAGGTTCAGGATTTACCTGTTTGTCCAGACTTGCTGAATCTTTCTCCTTATTCTCTATAATAGCTTGGGAATGGTGATGTCATTCTTAGTGCAAGTGGAATCTTGTTATATCTAAGCCAGATTTTGCCAACAATTTTCCTATGTGTGAATAGCTGAGACACCCAGTTAGCCACATCCTCTGTTTATGTCACGTTGG
This sequence comes from Hipposideros armiger, assembly GCF_001890085.2. Classification (NCBI taxonomy): domain Eukaryota; kingdom Metazoa; phylum Chordata; class Mammalia; order Chiroptera; family Hipposideridae; genus Hipposideros; species Hipposideros armiger. Next base: position 354,604 of record NW_017731865.1, on the reverse strand, counting down.
AATTTCATGGCAGTAAAACAAAAGGTATGTCTTTCCACTGCACTCGCACGTGTTCACTGTGCACTTTGCCAGCTTTGTTATTTACAACAGTTGGCAGAACATCAGTATCATCTATCACCGTACTTGTCCACTCCCGTGAGCATGATGGGCTTGAACAGTTGTATAAAGGATGGAGGCAGTAACCTACGTAATCAATGATATAGAATCAGTCTGATGGAAATCTCACACTTTGATTTCCACAATCATGAATCTTACTTTTCTTCTGTTCAAGCCAAAGCCATACAGGGGGAAAAGGCTATGCTAGTTCTCCAGAAGTTCAAGGATAAAGTGATGTAATACGGGATTCTTTTCAGGACTTGGTCATATGAAGAGGAATATAGCACAATTAAAGGCTAAGAATTTGGAAAAGCTTCCCAGACACTATTTCTTCATGGGCACAGAGGTTTGAGAGCTTTGGCAAACTGTTTTTCTTCCTTTATCTGTTCTCTAGAAGGGAAGAAGTCTTTGCTCAAAGTAAGCCTTCTTAGTAGGATACAATAATTTTCAATTTTATATGGAATAAGATATACGCAAGAACTGCTAAGAAAAGTTTGCAAAGAAAAACTTATGTAGAATTATCTGCTCTGTCATGTACAAAAACACACTATGAAAACACTAATTAAAACAGTTTGGTGTTTGCTAGGGAAAAAAGAATATTTTGAATACACTTACACATTTAAGGTGTAGTGAAGTTAGCCCTTCAAGTTAGTGGAAATTGTTTATTTAGTAAATAGTACTGACACACTTGCCTCTCAATATAGAACACAAGAGATCAGCTTCATACCTTACACCATATAAAATATACATTTTAGATGAGTTAAGAATATAAATATAAAATATCAATCTATAAAGAAGTAAAAAGTGGGAAAATACTTGAATAACCTCAGGATAGGGAGAAATCTTTAACAAGACAAGAAACTCAGAAGACATAAAAAAAATGGACAGATTTGACTATCTCACTGTTATTTATTATGACAAAAGTCATAAACATAGTCAAACATATACAATAATCTTGGCAAAAATATTTGTATTCATATGATAATATGAATCTTAACTTTAGAAGAGCTCCTACAAGTTGAGAAAAAAAGAAAAATCAGACAAGCAAGGCTGTTTAGAGAGGACATCCAAGAAGGCAGCATACATGAAAGAAAGTGCAACCTCATTTAGAGTCGTATGTATGACAAAATAACAGGGAGATGCATTTTCCGATGTTCTCATGAGAATTAAAAGGTATCGGTCACATTCAGTGTAGGCAAGACTGTGAAATGCAACAATCTCTTTTGGAAAATAAGCCGGTGCTATCTACTAAAATAAAAAAACAGACTTTTGACATAGCAATTCCACTTTGGGGAATTGATTTACAGAAATAAAATACTTATTTTAAGTAAAATATGTACAAGAATGTTTATTATAGCATTGTTTATAATGGAAAAATACTCAAAACAATGTATTCATCACTAATGAAGTAACTGCAGAAATTAAGGCATATTTAGATTATGGTGAACTGTGCCATTTTTTAAAATAATGAATTTAAGCTATATGTGTTATCTTGAAAGGTTGTCTGTGATATTAAGTGGAAAAGGGAAAAAAACAAGCAACCAATGTGCAGAGTAAGGTGTATTGTGTGATTGCTTCAAAAAGAAGAAACAAAGAGTAAATCTCTACTTGGTGAATAGGCATGTATGAAACAGGACTGCTTAATAGCAAAATGAAA
>NW_017731865.1:339969-352826 GCF_001890085.2 Hipposideros armiger | reverse complement strand
TTACTATGTGCCTCCTTTATGCAAGGTTGTTAGATATAGCATCTAATTTAATTCTCTAATTAACCTTAGTGTACCAATTCTGTTACTAGTTCCATCCCAGGAATGAACACTCGAAGAGCATAGAGGTGGTACACAGCAGCACTGAGGCAGGAAAAGACCACAGCCAGCCAGGGTTGGGTAAGAAATGCTTTAGATGCCCCCATGCCAGCATATGCATGATAGTAGATGTAGGGCAATGCCTCGATCAAGGTAAAATGTGAGAGAGAACACCTCATCTAACCAGAACAGTAGCACAGTCCTCCACAAAGATCGAAGGGACATTTATTTATTTATTTATTTATTTTTTAGATTGGGGAACAGTGTGTTTTTCCAGGACCCATTAGCTCCAAGTCGAGTAGTTGTTTCAATCTAGTTGTGGAGGGGGCAACTCAGTGGCCCATGTGGGGATCAAACTGGCAACCTTGGTGTTATGAGCACTGTGCTCTAACCAATTGAGCTAACTGGCCGCCTTCATTTATTTTTTTATCGTAGAAAATTTCAAATACATAAAAAAGTGTGTAGAATAGCATTGTGAACTCTCCGCTCCCCTGTACACTTCACGCAGCTTCCGCAGTTACAAACATATGATCCATCGCATTTCATCTCTACTCCCCACTTACCCAGTGGATTATTTTTGAGGCAAACTGCAGGTATTATTTTATCTGTAAATATTTCAGTATTTGTGATAGGTTGCAAAGTATGGCCACAAGTCTTTTCATTCTCATAAGCACCTTCCTTTGCAATGTGATAAGTCTGGTCCTCCTCCCATCCAGAGTGGGGGGCATATTTCCCTATTCCTTGAGCCTGGGCAGGGCTGGCTACTTGCTTTGACCAATAAAATGTGGCAGAAGTGACACCGTGTGACTTCCAAATGGAAGTTTCCAGGGGTTTTGTAGTTTCTGCTTCCACTTTCTGGTATGCTGCTGCCCAGACACTGCTGGGTAATATGTCTTTTCATAGTTTTGACAGTGCATCTTTGGGATAGATTTCCAGACGTGGGATTGCTGGGTCAGAGAATAAATGCATGTGTAATTCTGCTAGATATTGCCAAACTCCCTCCAAGGGGGTGTGCCATTTTGCATTTTTACCTGCAATGAATGAGAGTGCAGAAGGAATATTTTGAATCTAATTAAAGTAATATCATTGCTGCTTTGCTGAAAGTATAAACATTCTTCTGATAGGAAATGTTAAAGTAATCATCGCTGTTTTATAGGGAGGGTAATTAGATGGAAAGATGGTGATATATACTATGAGGAAGAAAGATGCATGCCTGAGGACACTTGTCATCTGTGCAACAGACCTCAGCCCTACAAAGGGTCTTCTTCCTCTGCTTGGTGGGTTGGGGCTGGTCCACCTCTCACTCCCTCAGTCATTTGTGCCTAGGGCACAGACTGGGCACATAGCATGTGCAAGGCAGTCTGGCGTGAGAACTTAAACAATGAATATTAAAAAGTCCCCAGACTTTCTGGGCCTGGTGTTAAAGTGAATGAAGTCTTGCTTTCTACCCTTGGGTTGTGTTGTGTGATGTGCCATTTGCCTCACCTCATCAGGTAGAGGACCATTCATAGTGTCTATAAACAGTTTGTGTGTGCTTAATTAAACAGATTGCGTACTTTCCCCCAGCAGTTTAAAGATAAAATATTTAGTATGCCTGAAGATGATCTCATTTCCATTTGCTATAGTTCCTGATTCATTCTTTCACTGGGTCTGTCTCAGATGGGGAGGAAAGACAGCCTGAGCTTGGGAGTTGGAGGTGGGGGTGGGAGATAGGGTAGATTTGGGGTGGAGGCACAAAAATCGGGGGAAGGCTGGATGGCACTACCTTCTCGGATTCTCATCCTGCCTGATCTCTTGTTGGCATCTTGCCTTCATTTGGAAGCTCTTTTTTCTTGGTTTTCACGAATGTAACCTCCTGGCTCTCCACCTACGTCTCTGTCTGAGCTTTCCCTATATGCACCGCCTGCTCTTCTTCCTCTCCCCAGGTCAGAGCAGGAGGGGCTGGAAGGGCTTCCAAGGCTCTGCACCCCAGTCCCTGTTTTCTCATGCCTTTCCCCTTGCACCAAAGCTGGGTATTTTCATGTGTAACCAAGTGCTTCTTTCCCATTAAAAAAATGTAAAGACTTAAAAATTAAGACCTTACATATTTGGAAAAAATAAAAATATATTACACATTTATGAAGCAATAACTTATTTCACACATTGCAATAAAAGTACAGTAATCAAGATACTATTGAGTCATAAAAAGGACTGAACTATGACTGATACATGCTCAAACATGGATGAACCTTGAAAACATTATGTCAAGTGAAATAAGCCAGCCAGACAAAAAAGGACACATTACTGTATAATTGTGTTCATAGGAAACGTCCAGATTGGGCAATCCTATAGACATAAAGTAGATTGCTTGTTGGTTGCCAGGGCCTGGGAAAAGAAAGGGATGAGGAGTGACTGCTAATGGGGTGGGGTTTCTTTTTGAGGTGATGAAAATATTCTGGCAATAGTGCTATTGTTGGATAATTTTGTGACTATACTAAAAACACTTTAAACTGATGAATTTCGTGGTCTATGAATTATATCTTAATACAAAAAAACTATATAAGGGAAAAATATCCTTATAGTGCCAAGCAAAATGTTTAAGGCAAATAAATCATCAAGTAAATATGAGTTAATTGATGGATATCAAGAGCTGGAAATCTTTTTCTAGACCACAAGCACAGCCATTATTTGTTGAATAATAAGACAGGAGTGAGCATCAAGTAACTTGCCCCACGTAATCTCTAAGAAGTTGTGTCCCAGGGGGTGGCCTGTTAGCTCAGTTGGTTAGAGCACCTTGCTCATAAAACTAAGGTTGCTGGTTCGATCCCCAGATGGGCCACTGAGCTGCGCCCTCCACAACTAGATTAAAACAACTATCTGACTTGGAGCTGATGGGTCCTGGAAAAATACAGTTCTCCAATTTAAAAAAAAAAAAGTTGTGTCACTGGGATTGCTTTTGGTAATGACTAGCTTCTTCATTTCAGACTCTCCCTCTTACTCATTATTTTAATTTTATTTTCAGCATCAGTATGACAACCTGTTCCACAGTGGCTGCCCTGGGAATGATGCCACTGTGCCTTTATCTCTACACCTTGTCCTGGGATCTTGAGGAGACGCTGACCCTTCCATATCAGAGCATAGGTCTGTATGAGCTTATGAAATGGAATCGTAACAATAACGGTGATAGTAAGAATAATAGCTGTTGTTTACTATGTGCCTCCTTTATGCAAGGTTGTTAGATATAGCATCTAATTTAATTCTCTAATTAACCTTAGTGTACCAATTCTGTTACTAGTTCCATTTCCTCGATTTTTCAGGATTAGAGAGGTTAATTTAAGTAACTCGCCCAAGGTCATGCAGCTGGTAAGGGCAGAGCTGGAATTCTGACCCCGGAATTCTGACTACAAAGTCCAAGCTCTTAACCCCTATAAGTGCTCACTTTGAAAATAGGTCCAGAAAATGCACTTATTTAAAAGAATAAAAAAAAATCAACCTTTAGATAATTCACTATAAAGCAATTGGACTCAGTATGACTAAAAGGTTAACTGGATCACAGTGCCTCTAATGAGACCTTAGTTCCCCAAGCTCCATCTTGGACATTGCCTGAGAGCCTTGACTTCTTTACTGATCAACATAAATGATACCTATTGATTACTAAAGTATATCCACGTGTCACAAATATACCCATATCTCTTTCATTATCTTCTTTCCTGACTGTTATTTCTCATTAAACTCTGCCCTTTTTTTCTAGAGACTCCTGTGGATTTACTAGGTGTAGAAGACAAACTTGGTGACATGACCTGCCTGTTTTAGTTTGGTCAGAGTCTTTGGACAACTGGTAGAAACTATGATTCTTAGAACTCTAAAGTGTCAATCTGGAGTCTCAAGTAAGCGCTTGGAGGAGGGCTTACAACCCATGGCCCATAGTTCAAAATCACAAATAAAGCCATCTCCTAATAACAGATGGAGACCATTGGGTTTGTAAAATTTGAGTGAAATCTTAATTTAGAAATCATGATTTTATGTGCAACCTTTTCTGATCAGTAAGTTACTTAATATATTCTGTTTTGGTAATCTATTCTGATAGGCACTTGTACAAAATTAAAGCCCCAAATATTATGAGCAACTCACCTAACTTTGGAGCCAGTATTGCAGGCATTTGGCCAGACTTGGAAAGTGGCACCGGAAAATGTCAGTGTATGGATCCTATTGGCAAGCAGATCTCTGCTCTATTGAGCCTGCCTTCAAAGCCTTTATTTACGTGTGTTAATTAAAAGGCATTTTTTTTTAACCTGCCTTTGGGTTACCTAGCTACACTTGAAATATATGAGAAATTGCTTTGGTATGTGTAGCAAATGCTGTTTTTATGTCTGAAACAGGTATTCTTACTTAGTGAAGTAAATGGCACATTGGCTTCTAACAGAGAAGAATAGCTGTGGTTGTAGAGGGTGACCCCATATACAGAGAACCAAAGAATATCACAGACCACAAAGGGTCCTCCTGTTTCCTAACCTTTTACATTTCCAGTTGTCTCTAAAATTCCATATGATTGTCAGGGGGATTCTGAGAGAAATGATGGACCAAGTGACATTCAGTAGTATCATATACTCTTCAAAGGCTGTCTTCCAAAGATTAGAAAACAAATTTTTATTTTGGAGGTGGAAGAAAAAGCAAAATGCAGCTTCAATGAAAGCCTTTATCTAATTAAAACGAAAATTGTTGAGGACTGGGCAATTAGGAGGAGAGGGGACACTGTCTGACAGATTTTTCTTCTCTTCAGGAATTTCCCTTTTGTGCCTGACCATTCCTGTGGCCTTCGGTGTCTATGTGAATTATAGATTCCCCAAACAATCCAAAATAATTCTCAAGGTAAGCAGCTGCACAGGGCAGTTAGTTCAGTCTCAGACTCAGAGACTTGGCAGACAGACGTAGGCCATGCCTGGAACACACAAGCCCGTCAAACACAGCCCCACACCCAGCAATTTTCCTTATGTGTCCTGCCTGCATTTTTGGATCTAACCTCCATATTTCCTCTGCTTCTCTAAGCCTTACTCTGTCACTCCCCTAGGCCCATAAACCGAGGCTTATGACACCCAGGAAAGTGTGGGACGCTTGGCTGCAGTGACAGGAAAGCTAGGGTCTGTGTGTGGTCAGAGAGAACCCAGGGTCCGTCATTCTCAAGGCTTCACACGGGCGCTCTCAAAGTGAAAGCTCTTCATGTGTGTGAGAAATGGAGCCCAGTGTTTAGGAAGACGGCTGTTTTTGTGGAAAAGCAGGAGGAAGGGCTGCCTTTCAGAAGCATTCCTGGGGGAGCTCCTAGAGTTGTAGTTTGTATACCACATGAATAACTGTCACAATGAAGTCACCCAGAACACATGGAGGAGTCTGGCTATGGAGTAATGGTAACTATCTCATCTCGAGGTTCCAGCGCTGTCTTTTGTCTGCTGGAGAAACAAGCATATGTCCTTATTAAACGGCCTTGAAAAATACCTAGCTAGAGAGAGGGCATTCTCAACAGTGGTGTTAATCTCCTAGGGTGCTTTTCAATTTTCCAATTACATATTGTTTTAGAAGGTACAAGATTGTATTATGTGCTTCAAAAGTTTTAAGTGGTTTCATTATATTTTATGTTTATAAAGAAATAAACATTTGGCGCTGACTGGAGTGTCAGCAAATACATCTCAGTTGATTGGAGTTTGGGGTTTATGGTTTGGTTCAGTTTAAGCTCTTGCTGTTTGGCTCTCTCTGAGGGAAGGCAGCCAGTCTGTTTGCCTGCATAAATGGATGCTGCTTTCCCAGTGTGGCACAAGACAGAACAACTCCCACCATTCCTCCAATGAGATGAGAAACGCAAGGAGAGGGGTTCACAAGCAGACAAATCCACTGGCGCACAGAAAGCTGGAGGAAGTCCTCCATGTTACATGTTTACATTGCACATGAGTGACTGTTAGCTCTGAGAAAATTTCCGATGTGGCAGTCAGTGTATGCTCATAATTTTGTTTATAAAACACGAAGAGGGAGTATGATCATGGGGCCCTCTTACTTTTCAAGTATTCTATCTTTACTTTCTTTAAGAGGCCACCTAACAACAACAACCACAAATCATGATTTTGGTGTTTCCAAATCCTCTATTAGTCTGTCAGTGTCCATGGAGAAATCAGATAAATTTTCTGTATGTCAGCTTTGTTATCTGTAAAGAGCAGATTTAAAACCCCTTTCCTTTGGCTATTCCATAGAATTTGTGGCAGAAAATATTTAATAATATGCATAAATATTCTAGAGCACCTTAGTAAAAAAACTATGACCACTTAATCATTATTTTGGTATATCTGCATTTTCTGTTCCTAGTCCTTTTTTAATTTTAGATCTGATTCATTTTCAGACAAATTGCTTTTGATGAATTTTAAAGTTTTAAATCCTGTTTTTTGGTAGAGAGATGAAGAGAGATTTTTACAATCAGAGGACTTCTTTGTGTGTTCCATCATCTTCCCGTGAGGTAGGGGCCCAGACTGTCACTATATTTGGGCAGTAAAAATAACCCCCAGACACATCTATGGTACATTGAGTGGTTTTTGTTTTGTTTTGTTTCCCCATGGCGTGAATGGGAGCTTGCCAAGATCCTAATTTCCCCCAAATATTTTAGGTCTTGCTTCTTTCCTCCCTGATCTAAAATTCAAACCACTGGAAACAATTTTTTTGCTTGTTTCTCCTAAACAAGGAAAGTAACAGACAGTATGCCTTTGGGAGAGGATGAAGCTATCTGTTGGTACCTTTCATATTACATTAATATTAGCTCAGATTGTCTAATGAAGGATGGGTAAATTTCATTTGGAGGAGAGAAGGGCAGGGATCAAAGCAGAAAGAAGCCACTGGTGGTTGAAGGTTGGCGGGAAGAGAGTGGCAGATGGTCAGGCAGGGTAGATCTCCAACAAGAGGTCAGCGAGAGGTGTCAAGAGGTGTGTGTAGGGGTGTTGGACACTTATTGTCAGATTTCACAGATTGGTCCTATCCATGAAAACTTTTACTACCCGATCCTTCTGGCCAAATCCTCTCCTTGAAAGGAGAAGATACTGATCATGAACTAAGAAAACTTAGATTTGTGTTGAGCCTTACCAACTTCTAGCTTAGCCAGGATACTTGCCCACTTTGGACTTCAGGTTGATCCTCTATAAAATGAGACTGAATTTGGTGGTCTCTAGGTCTTCTCTTTGTTCTACAACTTCTGGTTTCCAAGCTTTTTAGAGTGGTGATGGACTTTACCTCATAGAACAAAAAAACCAGGATGCTTATGTGTACTTATTTTATTGGTTTGCTTCAGATTGGGGCCACTGTTGGTGCAGTCATCCTTTTGGTGGTTGCAGTTGCTGGTGTGGTGCTGGCGAAAGACTCTTGGAATCCAGACATCACCCTACTGACCATCAGTTTCATCTTTCCTTTGATTGGCCATGTCATGGGCTTTCTGCTGGCATTTCTTACCCACCAATCTTGGCAGAGGTATAGTTAAATTATCCATAAACTTTTTTTCTTTTAAAGATTTTATTGGGGAATTGGGGGAAGGGTAACAGTGTTGGGGAGTCAGGGAAGGGGAACAGACAGGTAGACAAATTGCTGTTTTGTTCTTCAGTCTAGTTGTGGAGGACGTCGCTTCACTGGCCCATGTTGGTATGGTGATCATTGTGCTCTTCCTGGGTGAGGCAATCAGTCGCCGGTCATTGGTCGACTGCTCACAGCGGCTCCCAGTAGCTCACACCAGCTACCAGCCGCTCACGCTGGCTGCCAGCCACTCATGTAGCTCATGACAGCCCACTGCAGCTCTGCTGCAGCCTACACCGTCGCTGGCGACTCACAGCAGCCCAGCTCCAGGTCGAGCTATTGTTCATCATCTTAGCTGTAGAAGGCGCTGCATCACTGGCCCTCATGTGGGATCAGAACTGGGGCCCTGCTGCTCAGAGCTGGTGATCCCAAGTGAGCTCTTAACCTGCTGAGCCACTCGGCCAGCACTCCATAAACATTTTTGAGAAGGATAGATTAAACACACTGCCATTGGCAGGTTTTGCTGCCTAGCTGGGGTTGGAAACACAAAGAGTTTTGACTTACAAGGTAGATGGAACAAGACAGCTCATCCTAAAGATGGTGAAAAGATCATAGTAATTCTTAATGTAAATGAAAGCAAAGGCCAAATTGATGAGAATTTGTAATCTATGAAATTAGGATTGGGGTGTTAATACCATTTATAATCTGGACACTTTTCTCTTCATAGTCTAGTAGTTGAATAGGAGGGGTGCGATGATGGTTTCACTAACTATAGAGATCATTCTAGGACATGCGCGAGAAGATTCAAGAGCTAAAGCATTTATCCATTGTTTGTGCCAAATTTCTAAAAAAATGCTAATTATAAGGGGCAGAAGGAGAAAGGATAAACTTGGGAAATAATATAGAAATTTATCTTAAATATTGTCATTACAAGTTGGGGCATATAATTTATAAATTCTGTGAAATATTAAAAATGATAATATTTCATGTTGTATGCATATAGATGAGATGAGCATTATCATATGTTGTTGGGGAGAACATAAATTGGCATAAATTCTCTGAAAGGCAATTTAATCATATCAATAGCCTTATAAATATTTTTAGCTGCTAACTCAGTGATTTTACTTCTAGAACTCTGTCCTGAAGCTAGCACTATCAGATAAGTGCATGAATATTGATGTGCAAAGATGTTAACTGCAGTGTTATTTATAAATATAAAAAATAGAAACAATTTAAATATCTAACAATAAGGAGATATTTAATTCATGATGTGGCTATGTGAGGGAACATGATGTGTCAATTTTAATGCTTTTGGAAAATACTTAAGAGATAAATTTGAGTTAAAAAGAATGGAAACAGTATGCATTTTGGTTCCCGTATTGTAGAAGAAAGCAAAAGAATTTTACGCATGGAAGAGTTACACCATATGCTAATAGTGTGTATTTTGAGTAGTAGGATTAAGAATAATTGTAGTTGCTTAATATTTCCTTGGTATACTTTCTATGTTTTTCAATGAGTATGTACTACTTTTAAAATCAGAAAAGAATTATTGAAGAAAAGTAAGCTATGCAGTTGAATTCCAAAGGTGGAGTTTGGGAAATTTTTTATTAGCTTTATGCTGTTTCCAGTTCACTTGGGAGAACTTTTAGGATTCTACCAAGTACTGGGTGAGGTTCCGCCAACTGTATCTCATTTACTTCTTACTACAAGCCTGAGAGGTAGAGACTATCAGTACCTCATTCTGCAGATGAGCAAACCCTTCAGAGAAGTTAAGGAACTTGACTAAGTTCAGAACATGTGATAGGAATTGGATCTGGATTGTTTCCAAAGTCAGTAATTAGGAACACAGGCTGATGAGTGGTTGAAATAGAATTGGATCTGCAGAGCAAGTATTCCTATAGCAAAGTGTAGTCAACAACCTCACTTTTTTCACACCTGAGGGCTTGAGAAATATCAGGACAGAGATAGTACACTTGCCTAGGGAATGGTCCAGGTGTGAGGTCTAGCTTGTAGCTTAATCATATCGATTTATTGGCAGGGGTGTGAAAGAAGTGAGGCTAGTGTGAAGAAAGCATAGCGAACAACAGGGTAACTAGAAGTAAAATTGAGCCACAGAACTTGTCCTGCCCCAGTGACACTGTTTTCACTCCCACTTTACACACCCTTCTTACCTCCTCATTCCAATCCAGCTTGCATAGAGGTGCTGGTTTATCTTTGGAAACCTCTTTTCTCTCTTTACTTGCATCTGTAAAAACCAAAAGACTCCTTTTATAAACTGGAGACATGAAACTGCTTAGCCCAGCCCCCAAGGTCCTGCCTATGTCTGTCTTTTTCTCCCTCCTGGTTTTTCTTTTTCAAGTGAGGCTTATTTTTTTGTTTTGCAATTAGAAAACCAAAAAAAATATAGAAAAGTGAAAGTAGAAAAAACTTATTACAAAATCCTTTCACCAAAGAAACTATTTTAGACATTTGGTTTTCATTTAAAGTTTTTGTGTTTACTTTCAAGTGTTGTTTGGTTTATACTGTTTCATATCTCTAACTCAACTTTCGATTGTCACCTCTTCCAATCCTCCGCTCCACACAAATGGACTTCCAGCATGTGCAATGCTCCTGAATAGACCAAGCTCGTACCTGTCCCGGGAACTTTATTTTATTTTATTATTTTATTTTATTTTATTTTTTTTAGCTGACCCATCCTGCCACCTGTTGGCAACTCAGCGGCAGCTCAGCTCAGGCTGGGAATCAAACCAGCGACACTGTTGCTCAGAGCTTGCCCTCTTGAGCGAGCTCTTAACCAACTGAGCCTCTCGGCTGGCCCTGTCCCGAGAACTTTAATTTCAATCACTGTCCCATATTAAATGCCTCTTCCCCTCTTTCCGTTCTTTAATCCCACTGTTCCCCTGTGAAGCCTTCTCTAACCACTTTTCTGACGCCCCTTTTCTGAATTTCTACAGCATCTTCGTTACCCTCCATCACACTTCGCCTGGTATTGCTATGGAGCCTTCCTTGTGTATATGTCTTGACTTTTCAGATTCCTAGGTTAGGTTTCATAAGGCCCTCCTCTCAAGTTCCTCTCCAGAGACCACCTACAGAGTAGGTACTCCACAAAGAACTATGGAATGAGTAAATATTTTTAGTGACCTGAGCTCCTAGCTTACATGTATTGCTCTATGTAAGAGAGCATTTAAGAATAGTCCTTATTCCTAGTGTGTAACTCTTGAAAACATTTTTCATCGGTAGGTGCAGGACGATTTCCTTAGAGACTGGAGCTCAGAACATCCAGATGTGCTTCACGATGCTCCAGTTATCTTTCAGTGCCAAGCAGTTGGTCCAGATGCTTAGCTTCCCATTGGCCTATGGACTCTTCCAGGTGTTGAATGGAATTCTCATTATTGTAGGTGGGTAGAGCTCCCTATTGGGTAGACGTGATTGAAAATTGTTGACCCAACTTACCAACTCCTGTTTCAGTCCAAACATGCATGTGCTGCCCTTGGGATACATTTTCAGCCTGACAATTTTTGGCGAAAAGAGAATGCCAAAACAAGATCCTTTGCCACAAGTGGAAGTTTCACAGGAAAATATTAAAAATCATGTGAAAATGCGCTTATAATTGTAAACAAGTATGCTCCACACAAAACAATGCACTATCAGACCTTAAATGTCTGATTTGATAAGTCTCCATGAGCAATCATTTATCTCAAAAATGACACTTGTTATGTTTCATCCAGAGCCAAATATCAAGTTATTTCACAGTGCGTCTGTGACTAAGAATTGTGCTGAATGGCTGTGATATATTTTTCACTTATGGAATACAGTACATACACAGATATTGAAATTATACACACATATACATACACACACACACACACACCTATCTATATAGCCTAATATACATCTTTTCAGAGTCAATTATTATGTAGGTTCACAGAAGGTCAATTTAAAAAATATACATGGATCAATAAAGTACACACACAAATGTATTTTAATCTTGGGCCATTGTAAATTTTTATTGTTGTCAGGGAGGAGGTTCTGAGTAAGGCTCAATCATTACTGATGTAACAATCAATATAAGGAATATTTGGGGATTAATTTTCCCACAAGATAAGAGAAATCCTAGCAGAATGAAACTCCTGGACTTAGACTCAAGTTTTAATTCCTTCTTGTGGTCAGACCATGAAGGAAGGAACATGTCTGGCTCATACCCAGCAATCTTCCAGCACCCAAGAGAGCACCTGACTCATAGAAAACACACCACAGGAATTGCTGACTGACAGACTGAATGGATGAATGAATGGATGAGCGGTCAGTAACCTGATGAATAAGTCAATCATGAATGGTTTATTCCAAACAGAAACAGCCATTTTGCTACCCTGAATTATTTGGTTTCATAGTTTCCTCTTGTTTTCCCTTCCGTTTCCTCTATACATCTATACATCTATGACCCAAAGTAAACAAACTCTCAAAGTATTGACAACTACACAAAGTCACCAAATTATAGTCTTTGCTAAAGTGATTTTTTTAATATGTGTATGTTTTAACACCTAGCATATAAAGTGTACAAGAGGATACTGAAGAATAAACACAGAGAAAGGAACCCAGGTTGTACAGAAGGCTGTCATAAAAGGAAATCCCCTTCTCCCAAAGAGACCGGTGCTTTCTTGGAAATGAATGAAGAAGTTGCCTTACCTCTTGGACCATCAGAGTCGATGGACCGCCACATGGCTCTCGAGCCCACGGGCCACATCTCTCCATCTGCCTAGTAGGGTCTTGTTGGCCTGACTGGTTGCCGGCTTCCTCAGCGGCCAGAAAAGACAGTGCAGAGCTGATGTGTGGATCTCATTGGCAGAGCCTGTGGGAATATTTGCATACTTATATTTTTGTGTGGATAACGAGTTGTCATAGGATCCTTTTTTGAGACTATATTCTGGGTATTTCAACATATTTCCTAGCTGCTGTGTTCACTCAACATATTTACTAGCTGCTATGTTTTTGTCTTCCCATGCAGTGAAGAGTAATACCCATTGTTATGTAAAGTCATTCTCACGTTGTGGATTTTAATCTCATAAGAGCTGGGACTCTTTGTAGTGATGTCATCTTATACTGCAGGGCAAGGACAGAGTCTAGACACTCTTGATTGAGCAAATCCTTTGGAGCTTTGGGGAGGAAGCATAAAGCTCTCATAAAAAAAAAAATAGGGCCTTTTCCTTTTTTTTTTTTTTTTTTTTTTAGGGCCTTTTCTTAAATGTTGA
>NW_017731865.1:333557-335294 GCF_001890085.2 Hipposideros armiger | reverse complement strand
CTTTTAATTTCTTGGATTCATCACATTATCACATTATATTTAGATTAACTAGTCATTTTAAAATCAAGAGATCTAGCAGGATATCTGGAACCGTAAATGTGAACAACTTCTCTCTTCTCAACAGCCATTTGTCTCTTTATCATAATTCAAAAATATTTCCACTAATGACAACTACCAAAGTTTGATTTGCGGACTAAAGGTGTTTAGTATTGCAATGCTCGGGACCATACTAACATACTATTCTTTTAGAATATACAACTTTAGTTCAGTTTTATAGATTCCATCACGATTTGTGCTTCCCCTTTTATAGTACAGTTGTCTGTCACAGGCCATAGGTGCTCAGCCGGCTCATTTCCCAGCTTCCTTGTCAAGGGTACCATGACCAGTTCTTGCTGATGGATGCGTGAGTCAAATGCTTTCCTTCCAGGCCTGCCCAGCTCATAATGGAGATGATTCCCAGGATGGCCTTGGAAGCTATGTGTTGATTACAGAACCTCCCATCAGCCTGGGTTCCTGAACATTGGAGTTAGGAGTGCTGCCCTGCTGAGCTGTTCACCTGCCCGGAACTGTTAGATAAATGAGAAATACGCTTTTTATGTTTGAGCCGTTCTGTGTTCGGGTATACATTTTATAGTACTTAGCTATCTCATGTGGGTTTAGAGCTAGTTGTGTTTATTCATTCATTTGCTATTTGAGCGCCTCCATATGCCCCCTGGCCCTGCAGCCTCACCATACTTTCTAACCAGCATGGCCCAAGCAAATGGCTCATTCCATTCCATGAGTGGAGCCAGGTCCCAGATGGGGGCGGTGGCCTGTTGACTATAATGAAGTTTCCAGGGGTTGAAAACAAAGAGCATTTTCCTCTCCCAGTTTCCATTCCTAGCTACATTGTTTCCAGAAAAAAAAGATTTCTTTAGCTTTCCTCAGTTCCATGACTGCTGGCTTCAGATGGCGGCTAATCACCTCCAGCTGCACTGGCTTGTCAGCCCCTCTGGCCTCCTTCCCTGTGCTTATAACAGGAAAACAAGCCTCCTCGGTGATTCCAACTCACTCAAAACAGGAGTTTGCAAACATCTTTTAAAGCAATAGAAACCTTTTTTTTTTTTCTTCCCTTCCTTCCCCAAATGAAACCTTCAGCTACAGCCCAATCTATAAAAACCATCCTTAATGAAATGGGCATGATGGTGGTGATGTTTCATTTACCAGATTTGGAGCCACTTCTGAGGTAGAGTTCAAACCTGCTACCTTATGGTGAGGAGTCACACACGTCATTGTGGGGCTTTGTCATTGACTGGCACTGCCTTCTGCCCTCAAGTAGTCTGAGACACTCAGGAATTAAGTCCCGTCACGTTGTTGCACTTTGGGAATGATCAGAAATTCAAGGTAGCTAGCTCATAATTGGTCCAAGCAGTTTCCGGTCTTGGGATGGCATCGCTCATGGCTGAGGGGAGGAACGCTGTCAGAACTAGGATTGAGTGAAACCCGCTCAATAATGAGAATCAGAAGCAGGCTCCTTGAGGCTGATCTCTTTCCTTCAGGCAGAACCAAATATAAACCTCCCAGGTAGTGGGACAGTTTTCTTTCATTATCCCTTGTCGGCTGAGATATTTTGAGCTTTTCCACAACTAGGATTTGAGAATAGTCTGATTTCTGTATCAGTTAAGCACAGTGACCGGTACCACTCACAGGGAGGCAGCCGGAATGTCTTAGCTACTGTCAGTCAGGACCTGCCCCTCA
>NW_017731865.1:323121-327317 GCF_001890085.2 Hipposideros armiger | reverse complement strand
ATCTTTTTGTATTACAGATGTAATACAGACTTAGAGGGACTTTAATGAACACTTGAGGTTAAAAAAGGTCAATGTCCTGTATTTCCACTCCCTTGACAGGCACATATATAGCCTTCTAATTTTTGTTTACACGTTATAGCATTTAAGAAAACGTTGAGATCATTCCGTAGGTATGGTTTCGTAAGTCGCTTAATGACACGTTATGGAGCATCTTTACGTCAGTCTGTGTTGAGCTGCCTCATTCTTTAGAACAGTGGCTTCATAGAAGTATCCCATTGCACAGAAGGACTGTAACTTATTTAACCATTCCTTATTAAAGGACATTTAGATAGCTTTCCCCTTATTGAAACTACAAATGTTCCTAAAACCACCTGTGCCCTTCTGCAAGTATTTCTGTAGGATCACTTCCTATGACTTGAATTCCTAGGCCAACTGCACTTTAAAATGTTGGGCCAGTTGTTCTCTGGCAATGCTATGTGCACAGCAGTGCCTGACAGGACTGGTTTCCCAGTCACACTGTTGGAAGGATGGTCAATTCTAGTTTGTGAAAATATCTTGTTTAAAATTGCATTTCTAAAATTGAGTGGAGTACAGTATGTTTCATGATCACTTGACTATTTGTGTCCTTTGCCTGCTTTTCTATTATACTTTGTTCTTTTGATTGATAAATTTCTTCAAAGAAGGAAAAGTTTATTGTTGAGAAGACTCATTTTCATTAATGATTGATCAATTTTAACACATTATGGATAGTGACCGCTTTGTCTTGTGTAGTGTCAACATTTTACCTACTCTTTTATCTTTTGTTTTTCTGTAATGCCTTTTGCTGTACAGTTTTATATTTTTTATATATATTCAGCTGTATTCGTCTTTAAAAAAGGTTTTTGACCTTGATTTCTGTCAAATGTTGGACTGTTTATATTTTCATGTGAGTTGTGAATTGTGAAAAGATTCCTTTTTGAGAATGTATTTGAGCCCTTTTCAGGCAGCCATTTTTGGGGGCTTATACAATGTGTTTACTAGCGGCTATGTGTACTGCCTGACAGTAGGTGAAACCCACCCTCCTTCTCTATTCTTTTATTATTAAAAACAGTTCCCATATATTTTTCTCTTACTTTTATGGACTAAATATGTACATGTTTATTTGAATTTATTTTATTGTATGGAATGTTAAGAATCTAATGTTTTATGGTTAACTAATCATCCGAACATCACATATTGAATCATTCATCTTTTCTCTGATTTGAAATGCCACCTTTATCACATAACTTCCTATAGGTGTTTTTGTTGGGACTGTATTTGGTTCCATTTTTTTTTCTGTCTATTCTTATTTGTAAGTTTGGAAATATGTGAGAAAGTTTATGGTCTGAGATTCAGTGCTTTATAATTTTATTGTGTAGGTAGTCCCAAGAACGTGTTGGTTAGTATAATGACAATAATTATTATGGTATTTTCACAATAGTTAAGAATGTCTTTGTGGTAGTACAGAAAGAACCCCATTGGGCATCACAAGTATATTTATATGGAAGAGCAGTACGTAGACTTCTGACATGATTGTTATTTCTCAAGTGCTGCTTGACTGCTTGGGGATTCCCGATGATCACCTGATAAACATGTATGTATTGAGAAGCTAGTCTGTGCTATGTACAAGCACATGGTACCTGCAGCAGTAAGGAGGCAGGAAGGGTTCCCCCTCATAGTTTCTAGTCCAGTGGGGAACACATCACCGCAGTGGACACAGTCAGTAGAGTTGGGTGTTGACATGCATTCCCAGGTCTAAAATGAGCATCATCGTAAGTTTTTTTCCTTTTTCTTTTTTTTTTTTAAAGTGTTGAATTTTTTTTTTTTTTAAGATTTTATTGGGGAATTGGGGAAGGGGAACAGCGTTGGAGAATTGGGGGAGGGGAACAGACAAGTTGCTGTCTTTTTTGTTCATCAGTCTAGTTGTGGAGGACGTTCACTGGCCCATGTTGGTATTATCATTGCACTCTTCCTGGATGAGGCAGATCGGTCGCTGGCCATTGGATGGCCGCTCACGGTGACTCTTGGCAGCTCACACTGGCTGCGGCCCACTCATTCCAGCTGCCAGCCACTCATGGTAGCTTATGGCAGCCCACTGCAGCTCCACGCAGCCTATGCCGTCGCCGGCGACTCATGGCAACCCAGCTCCAGGTCGAGTTGTTCACCATCTTAGCTGTAGGCCTTATGTGGGATCTTAACCGGCGCTCTGCTGCTCAGAGCTGGTGTCCGAAGCCAACTCCTAACCAACGCTCCACTCGGCCGGCCCATCATGAGTTTTAAATACTACAAAAATACATTTCTAACTTGTGTCCTACATAGGAACCTAATATTAAATGGCATAATTCAACACTCCATTCTAAAAAAATTAACTACACAGTCCACATGGTCAGCATTTGCCACAGTCGGGACAGTCTGGGGACAGGTCTACTAAAAGCAATTGTTTAAGACAGAAACAACACAAATCAAGGTAAGAGTTTGAAAGTCATTGTGGCAGAAGACGGCCATCTCAAGAGAAGTTTTGTAAATGGGTTACTAAGAGCTGGAACCAGCCAAGTGGCCCAGGAGGCCACCCATTATCTGTAGGATGAAGAATGCAACTAAAAAAAGCTCTGGATAAATTGTATTCTACCTGATCTAAATAATCATGAGTTCATAAAAGCCAGGGTGTATATGAAACTCAGAAGTGGGGCCAGAAAAATAATGTTGAGCAGAATGAGCTCACTCTATGTCTGGAAAAGAGACAGCCTGGTAGGTGGGGCAGCATGCTACAGTGGAAAGAACATGGGCTTTGCCGGGCTACTTGCTGGATTCCACTTAAAGAGGTGGGATGCCTCTGGAGTTGTGGGTCGGTCAGGCTGGCCTAGAATTGAATCCCAGCTCTCTCACTTGGGCAACCTTGGGCAAGTGATAGTTCCTCTGGACTTTAGTTTCCTCTCTGAAAAAGAAAAAATGGTAACATTCAACCCTAAATACCGAGAAATGTAGGTAATGTGAAAACACCTGTTACGATGCATGGGCAGCAGTAATTATTCTGTCTCCTTCCTTTCTCTTGTGCAGTCACAATTAGTCCTAGTGGGGAAAGGGGAGTTCAGCCTAACTCAGGTTAAGGACTCACCCCGGCCTCTAAGCCACCTTCTGACTAGCCTTTGTATGGATGTACTTTACCCGCCTGGAGGAGCCCCACCTGATGTCCAGGTCCACTCATCCTGCTAGAGAGCTAGCTAAGCTAAAAAACTGGCAACAGGTTTCTCAGCAAGTGTACTGAAGTTGCTTAGCATGACCTTTAGATTATACTTAATTTGGGTTGGATAAAAAATTATGTTTCTAAATTTGCAAAGCTGAAGACTACTTTTAGATACTTCCTATTTGTGAATCTCAGTTTCAACAGTTACAAATTCAGATAGTTTTAGGGTCAGGATGATATTACAGATTGACAGTGCTTAGCTACTAAGGAATGGTGGAATCCGGCAGAACTGGAAAGGCACACTGCTTGCTGCAACCCAGTATCTATTATTTTCTTTGTCCTCATTAACAGAACCAAGATTTTGTGCAAGACAGCAATATGTGTAGCTAAAAATCATTTTCTTGAAGTTAGAAATGGCCATGTGACATAGTTCTTGCTAATAAGATAGAAACAGAAGACTACTTGTAATTTATGGAAAATTTTGCTTTCTTGCCCTAGGCACTGACTAACCCTTACTCCTGTCAATACCTCCTATTTCCTTTCTGGAATGTGGATGTACTAGCTGGAGCTGCAGCAGCCATTCCCAGACCATGAGGCAAAGGCCAGGATAATTATATACCTGTTGATATTCTTGAATTGTAGAATCAATCCCAGCAACTGCCTATTTCAAAACTTGTTTTCTTAGGGAAAGAAATCTCTAATTTGTGTAAGTCCATCTGGTTGGCTTTTTTTTGGTTACTTGCAATCAAACGCAATTCCAAATTGATATATTAAAATTTAAATTAGCTTTAAAAATGTTATGCAGGCCAATGCATAGTTTGTTGCACTTATCTCCACCATAACAAGGTACCTTGAATACTTCTGAAATATGTAAAATGGGAACACATTCTCGCACTGTCAAGGTGTCTATGACCAGATTATAGGTTTGGTGAGCTGGTCTTTTAATTTCTTGGATTCATCACATTATCACATTATATTTAGATTAACTAGTCAT
>NW_017731865.1:319210-320376 GCF_001890085.2 Hipposideros armiger | reverse complement strand
GAGAGAGAGAGAGAGAGAGAGAGAGAGAGAGAGAGAGAGAGAGAGAGAGAACTCGAGATGTAAAATGTGAATATTTTATAAACATAGTTTCAACACTATTTGAAGTGATGTTTAATTTTTTTTTCAGAGATGTATATACTTTTTTTTGTTTTTGAAACTTTATTGAGGAACACTGTGTTTTTCCAGGACCCATCAGCTCCAAGTCAAGTAGTTGTCTTCAATCTAGTTGTAGAGGGTGCAGCTCTGTAGCCCATGCGGGGATAGAACCAGCAACCTTGGTGTTATGAGCACTGTGCTCTAACCACCTGAGCTAATCGGCTGCCCCAGAAATTATTCTTTATTAAAGTTGACTGTACAGGGATCTGAGGTTTCTTGTTATTTGACAAAGATTTAATGAGCCTTAAAATAAGTAGAAAAAGTCACAATATGCTAAATGGAAAGAAATAAAACAGTAAGTACTGTGGAATCTCATTGAAAATCGTTGCGTGTTTGAGAGCTTGCACACCTGTGCACACATGCTTAGACTAAAGAATATAAGAATGCTGCTGAAAATGTTAAGAACTCTGAAGTGCAGGAATATAAGCAACCCTTTTATTTACTTTTTGCTCATCTGTATTTTAACTCTCCCACATTTTCTACACGATCATCCATAATCTTCTCTCATGTCACAAACAATCCATTAGCAAACCTACTTTCCTTCTCCCTGTATTTATACCCACCATTCCAGGCTGGGCCACCGCTGCTTGCCACCTAACTGATCTCCCTGCTTCTAACCTTGCACCCTGCCTGCCCTATCCCCCTAAATCGGATCTTGTTTTCACACAGCACCCAGAGTGGCCCTTGGAAATTCGAGTCAGATCATGTTACGCGATACAATACTGTGGTGGCTCCACTTCTCTCAGAAGAAAGCACAAGCCCTGGCCCCTGTCACCTCCCCTGTCTCACCTCAGCTGCACTGGCCATGACTGTTCGTAAACACACAAGACCCACTCCCACCTTGGACTGCCATGCAGGGGTTTCTGTCTGCCCAAAAGGCTCTTACTCCCAGGCATGTACATGACGGCCTCCTTCAGCCCCTCCAAATCTTTGCTCAAGTGTCACTCTCAGTGGAGCCACCTGTTTAAGACCACCTCAACTCACTAGGACTCATCCTCTTTACCCTACTC